>NC_091959.1:3494470-3626970 GCF_031021105.1 Erythrolamprus reginae
AGTATATGTTGTAAGCCGCCCTGAGTCCATGGAGAGAGGCGGCATATAAATCCAATTATTTATTTTATTTTATTTATTAGATTTGTATGCCGCCCCTCTCCGAAGACTCGGGGCGGCTCACAACAGCAATAAAAACAATATAACAGTGGAACAACTCTAATATTAAAAACATATAAAACCCTATCATTACTTAAAAACCAAACATAAAACAAAGTATAAAAAAGCCCGGGGGAAAAGTGTCTCAACTCCCCCATGCCGGGCGGTATAAGTGAGCCTTAAGTAATTTACGAAAGACAGGAAGGGTGGGGGCAGTTCTAATCTCCAGGGGGAGTTGGTTCCAGTGGGCGGGGGCTGCCACAGAGAAGGCTCTTCCCCTGGGGCCCGCCAAACGACATTATTTAGTCGATGGGACCTGGAGAAGGCCAACTCTGTGGGACCTAACTGGTCGCTGGGATTCGTGCGGTAGCAGGCGGTTCCGGAGGTAATGCAAGCCATCAATAATAATAATGATGATGTTTAATGTACATTTAAAGTGACAATAAAGTCATTCGAAGTCAAAATCTCCCTTCTAACACGCAGGTACTGAATGCACTCATCGCCAAAGAAAATACTTCCACAAATGTCCAGCTAGGTTACCCCAGCTGTGAAGATTGCAAACAGCCCCCTCTCCAGAGAATTGGAGACCCTATTCAAACAAACCCACCCGACACAGAGTTTTGAGGACAGAGTTGCTAACTAAATCAGGGACGAGGGGAAAAGACTGAACTACAAGCCCAAGTGTGCACAGGGTTCAGGAAAACAGCTTGACAAAACCCCCAAATATTTCTGTTTTTCCAATTCTCGGAATCTCCGGTCAGGAATCTTGGCTTGCGGAGCTGGCCCTGGCAATTCCTCTGTTACCTTTGCTGTAACAACCGCAGTCAAAACACAGTTGTGCAAGAAGGAAAGAGATTGGAAAGGACTTTTAAACAGCTAAAAGCACTCTGGCTGCCAGCGAGATGGATCAAGCAGGGGGTGAAGTCTTTTGTTTGGTTTGGACTCTGGCCTTTTTTTAGATTGAACACTTCAGGTTTTGAACGAAGCGTCCAATGTGACTGGGAGCCAAGCTAAGGGCTTTAAGACCCCGCAAGGGAGTTTTGGCAGCTCAATCTCAGGGCTTCACACGGGGTCTTGTAAGAGGGAGACAAGCTTCCATGCAACACTTCAAAGCTCTCGTAGTGTTGGTGGACTGAGTCACGCAAGGCAAGCCATTCATCGCCTCCTAACCAATGGAGGACGCAGCTAGAGACTGAGTCACAAGGGGAGGCTGAGCGAAAGGAAAAACAAGCCAACCCTTCCAAAATTAGAGGAAGTGGAAAACTTCCTGTCTGAGGTCCACAATCTGTCAATCATAACCATGCTGACCCAAAGTGGTCTCTGAGGTAGGTTGTTTTCTTGCAGTCGTTTCATTAGCCAGCTAGGTAATATTATCAGTGCTAGAAGAGAGTTTGGGGGGGGGGGGGAGAAGGAAAGAAGGAAGGAAGGAAGAAAGAAGAGGAGGAAGGAAGGAAGGAAGAAGGGAAGGAAGGAAGGAAGGAAGGAAGGAAGGAAGGAAGAAGAAATAATATTTGGGGGACCCAGGAGGAAGAAGAGGAAGAAGAAGAAGAAAAGAGAAGAAAGGAGAGGAGAGGGAGAAGGAGGAGAAGGATAAAGAAAGAAAGAAAGAAAGAAGAAGAAAAGAGAAGAAAGAAGAGAGGAGGAGGAGGAGAAAGAAAGAAAGAAGAAGAAGAAAAGAGAAGAAAGAAGAGAGGAGGAGGAGAAGAAGGAGAAAGGAAGGAAGGAAGGAGAAGAAGAAGAAGAAGAAGAAGAAGAAGAAGAAGAAGAAGAAGAAGAAGAAGAAGAAGAAGAAGAAGCAGCAGCAGCAGCAACAACAACAACAACAGCAACAACAACATCTGCCTTTCCTGGGCCCTTGGGAATAGGTGGACCAAATGCTAAATCCAGCCTAGACATCTGGTTGACTGTACAATGAACCAAGATCAATAAATTTTAATACCCATAAATATAAAACTGGATGCTGTCTCCAAAGGGCATGCGAGAGCCCTCGGATGTTGGAACTCTGCTATCACACCACCCCTAGTCCTTCTTTTCCTTAAATGAGACACAACTTACCCAATTCCTGGAATGGAGTGGAAAAACATTGGGGAAGGGCTCATTTTGCAAAAGCTCGCAACAACGCACAACATCAAAACCCAGGAATGAAAATGATTGACTTGGCCCTCTCCTTTCCATTTCTGTTTCAGGAACCGTCTCAAAAGTAATGAAAGGTCCAGAAGAAAACAACCAAGCTCGGAGATAACTACGGACTCTCAATCCGGACAGTATCAGCAGAGCTTTCAGAAAGCTTTTTAAAGGAAGAAAACAGCGGAACAAAAAATATTTTCTTCCGTTAAGTGTATTCTGACGTTATGCTGGCGATGGAAACAGACCAATTCGCTTTTGGAGAACGGCTGTTAAGTTGGGAGAACCAACTCCAGCTAGATAAAGGAACAGCTATCAACACTTGATGTGTCTCTTTAATATACTTTAAAAAATGGAATTAACGGAATCGAGAACACCAAACAAGATTCTTAAATCTTAGGAATAAATGTGGAATATATGGAAAATATTTACTGACCCCTCACATCCTGGACACAAATTGTTTCAACTCCTACCCTCAAAACGTCGCTACAGAGCCCTGCACACCAAGACAACTAGACACAAGAACAGTTTTTTCCCGAACGCCATCACTCTGCTAAACAAATAATTCCCTCAACACTGTCAGACTTTCTACTAAATCTGCACTTCTATTCTACTAGTTTTTCTCATCATTCCTATCACCCTTTTCCTCCCATGTTGACTGTATGACTGTAACTTGTTGCTTATATCCTAAGATTTTTATTAATATTGCTTCTTCATTGCTTATTTGACCCCTATGACAATCATTAAGTGTCATACCACATGATTCTTGACAAATGTATATTTTATTTTATGTACGTTGAGAGCATCTGCACCAAGACAAATTCCTTGTGTGTCCAATCACACTTGGTCAAAAAAAATTGCTATTCTATTCTATTCTATTGGAATGCGTTGCTAGAACCCTGCTGTTTCATTTTGCTCTGTGAAGATTATTATTTGGCCCAACAGCTGGCTGCAATGCTCCTGGGTTGATTTAGGACTGTTATGAGTGAATACACTCCCAAACCAGGAATGTAAATGCAGATTCCATTTTAAATAGATACGCAACTGCCTCTAAGGCACACCCAGCACTTTCAAAACCGATCAGAAGGATTATAGTAATGTACTAGAAAATGCAATGCTGGTATAAAACAGTGAAAAGTGAGAAGCTTTTAAACACTTGAGCCAGGAGTTCGAAGAGGATGAGCCCACCACCGATATCACCAGAAATTTGCTACTGGTTCAGGCAAACCAGTTTGAACTGGGAGGAACCCATCTCTGTATTATAGTCAAAACAAAATACAGTGGTACCTCTACCTACAAACGCCTCTGCTTATGAACTTTTCTAGATAAGAATCGGGTGTTCAAGAATTTTTTGCCTCTTCTCAAGAACCATTTTCCACTTACAAACCCGAGCCTCCGAAACTGTAACCGGAAAAAGCAGAGAGAAACCTCCGTGGTGCCTCTCTAGGAATCTCCTGGGAGGAAACAGGGCCAGAAAAGGCAGGGAGAAGTCTCCATGGGGCCTCTCTAGGAATCTCCTGGGAGGAAACAGGGCCAGAAAGGGCAGAGAGAAGTCTCCGTGGGGCCTCTCTAGGAATCTCTTGGGAGGAAACAATGCTGGAAAAGGCAGGGAGAAGCCTCTGTGGTGCCTCTCTAGGAATCTCCTGGGAGGAAATAGGCCCAGAAAAGGCAGGGAGAAGCTTCTGTGGGGCCTCTCTAGCAATCTCCTGGGAGGAAACAGAGCCTCCATCCTCCCAGTGGTTTCCCCAGTCGCACGCATTATTTGCTTTTACATTGATTCCTATGGGAAAAATTGCTTCTTCTTACAAACTTTTCTACTTAAGAACCTGGTCAAGGAACGAATTAAGTTTGCAAGTAGAGGGACCGCTGTACTTTCTCTTTGGAACCAAGTACATTCCTGCAGAGGTTCGGAAGGAGGGGAGTGATGTCACCTAGCAACTGGATTATATCCTGATTGGACCATGTGACGGGTCGTTTGGGAAAGTGCCACGATGGCGCAGTGATTAGAGGGCAGTACTGCAGGCTACTTCTGCTGATCACCGGCTGGCAGCAATTTGGCAGATCGAATCTCACCACTGGCTCAAGGTTGACTCAGCCTTCCATCCTTCCGAGGTGGGTCAAATGGGAACCCAGATCGTTGGGGGCAAGAGGCTGATTCTGTAAACTCCTTAGAGAGGGCTGGAAAGCATTGTGAAGCGGTATATAAGTCTGAATGCTATTGCTAAAGTGAACAACATTTACTTTTAATTAGGTGAAAACTGCAGGAATGTTCAGAGTTGGGTTTCACCAACGTGTGCCAATATGACACAACCAATACACTTATTCTTTGAGGAATCTACCCGCCTCGGAGTTTTGTTTGCTACGGGTGTGTTACTTGGAACCCTGACAAATACTTAATGAGAAAATCAGCTCCAGATATTATCATAAATAACAAGGTATTTACCTGAAGGTCGTGGGCAGCTGGGCGTGTTCCTTCTGAAAGAGACAGACAAGGAGTAAATTTGCAATGTGGTTACAACGACTGCAGCGTCCCAGGATCATGGGATCACCATTTGCGACTTTCCCAGCCACTACTGACACGCAAAGTCAATGGAATGTTTTGCTTTAGAGCTGCAGTAATTCGCTTTTAATGTCCATAGCAAAAAACCCCAACAACCCATAAAATCAGGGGTGACTCGGGGGTGAATCTACCCGTCCCGAGTCTACGGAGAGGGGCGGCATACAAATCTAATAAATAATAATAATTTAATCATGCTACTCTCTGGAGTTCTGATCCCAATTGCAGTTGTTAACTTAAGGTGGTGCTGTAATTGTTGAATGTATGCATGAGTAGATGTAGGTAAATTAAAAAATACAAGCAGAAGATCACCGTGTTTCCCCGAAAATAAGACCTCCCTGAAAATATTTAAATGCACGCACAGCCGGTCCCCGCCATTTTGCTCCGCGCACCCCAAAATAAGACCTGCCCAAAAATAAGGCCAAGTGGTTATTTGGGGGCTCAATACATATATATATATATATAAGATAGGGTCTTATTTCTGAGGAAACACAGTACTCTCTGAAACTGTGATTGAAATACAGTGTTCCCCCGATTTTCGCGTTCCGAGACCGCCCGCAAAAGTCGAATTTCCGCGAAGTAGAGATGTGGAAGTAAATACACTATGAACAGTATTCCAAACCTTCCCTTAACACTTTAAACCCCTAAATTGCAATTTCCCATTCCCTTAGCAACTATTTAGATTACTACTCACCATGTTTATTTATTAAAGTTTATTAAAAAAAATATTTATTAAAGGTGGACGAAAGTTTGGCGATGACATATGACGTCATCGGGCGGGAAAAACCATGGTATAGGGAAAAAACCCCGCAAAGTATTTTTTTAATTAATATTTTTGAAAAACCGTGGTATAGACTTTTCGCGAAGTTCGAACCCGCGAACATCGAGGGAACACTGTACTACTCAGAAGAAATTCCAACTGCTTCTGCAGTCAAGGAAGAGGAACACAATTCACCCAGGTACCTTGGAAGCCTCCTGCCACCCAACTCAACCTCTTAGCACAGTGATGGTGAACCTATGGCATGGGTGCCACAGGTGGCACGCGGAGCCATATTAGCTGGCACGCAAGTCGTTGCCCTAGCTAAGCTCCAACGTGCATGTGTGGGCCAGCCAGCTGATTTTTGGCTCACACAGAGGCTCTGGGAGTGCGTTTTTGGCTTCCAGAGAGCCTCGGGGGGGGGGGGGGAGGCGTTTACACGTACCCCCGGCTCCAGGGAAGCCTTTGGAGCCTGAGGAGGGTGAAACATGAGCCTACTGGGATCACCAGAAGTTGGGAAACAGGTCATTTGTGGCCTCCGGAGGGCCTCTGGGGACTGGGGGGAGCTGTTTTTGCCCTCCCCAGGCATTAAATTATGGGTGTGGGCACTCACACATGCACAATAGCACCCAAGGAAAAAAAGGTTCGCCATCACTGTCTTAGCAGGTCAGCAGCAGGGGTGGGCTCCAAAAATTTTAGCAAAGGGTTCTCTGCTCGGTTGCTGGGTGGGTGGGGCCATAGTGGGTGTGGCCTAGTCAGCTTCCTGTATCATGGCGGAGGTGGTGGTGGAGACGTTTTAGCCCTCCCTAAGCTGCAGAGCTCCAGGAGGGTGAAAACGGCCTCCCCAGACTCTGGAAGCCCTCTGTTTCCAGCCTTGCCAAGCTCCAGAGGGCCCGTTTCTGGCCTAACTTCTAATAGGCCCAATTTTGCCCTCTGGAGCCTCCACGCGTGCCCTACACTTGCCTGCATCTCACTCATGCCCTCATCACCTCGAGGCTCGACTACTGTAACGCTCTCTACATGGGGCTACCTTTGAAGAGTGTTCGGAAACTTCAGATCGTGCAGAACGCAGCTGCGAGGGCAATCATGGGCTTCCCTAAATACGCCCATGTCACACCAACATTCCGCAGTCTGCATTGGTTGCCGATCAGTTTCTGGTCACAATTCAAAGTGTTGGTTATGACCTATAAAGCCCTTCATGGCACCGGACCAGAATATCTCCGGGACCGCCTTCTGCCGCACGAATCCCAGCGACCGGTTAGGTCCCACAGAGTGGGTCTTCTCCGGGTCCCGTCGACTAAACAATGTCATTTGGCGGGACCCAGGAGAAGAGCCTTCTCTGTGGCGGCCCCGGCCCTCTGGAACCAGCTCCCCCTGGATATCAGAGTTGCCCCCACCCTCCTTGCCTTTCGCAAGCTCCTTAAAACCCACCTCTGTTGTCAGGCTTGGGGGAATTGAGATATTCCCTTCCCCCTAGGCTTATAGAATTTATACATGGTATGCTTGTTTGTATGATTGGTCTCTTAAATTGGGGTTTTTTAGATTATTTTTTAATATTAGATTTGTTACATTGTCTTTTTTTATTGTTGTTAGCCGCCCAGAGGCTTCGGAGAGGGGCGGCATACAAATCTAATAAATAAATAAATAAATATTTCCAAGGTGGGTCAAACAAGGATCTAGATTGTTGGGGGAAAGAGGCTGACTCTTTGTAAACAGCTTAGAGGAGGCTGGAAAAGCACTGTGAAGAGGTATAGAAGTCTAAGTGCTATTGCTATAAAAGGAGCCTGTCTGTTACTTCTAGAGGTCGTACCTTGCCGATGTGTTTTGCCTTTCTGTCTGTCCTGGGTCTTCCTGCTAAAGACCTTGTACGCTTCCGTCTTCTGGTACTGCTCCAACTCCTTCATGTAGCGCTCCTTATCTCTGTCGGCTTCCTCAAGGTAGTGCTGCAACGACAGAACAATCGCGCCACTGTTCTTGGCCAACAAGGTGGAGAAGCCAGAGAGTTGAAATTCAGCCGCCATCTCTGGTTGCCCCAAGAATGTAAAGTGGAGCTGAATACCAAGAGCTGGCAAAGCTAAAAAGCAGCCGAGTTCCTTCTCGGTACCGTCCGTACTTTCATCTCAAACTAGAATTGGACATTTTCTTCATAGTTGGGTCAGTTGTGACCCACTCAGCTTCAGGATGTGGACCGTGCCTAACATTTCCCTGCATGCATAAAGCAATCCTACATGTTTCCCAGTGAATGGCCACGAGTAACTCAACAGCAGATCCATCTAGGTATGAAGTGTCTGGACCTCTGGCTTTACTACGGGTTTAAACTACAGAAATCTTGGGAAAGAGGGAGAGGAAGGGAGATATAAAGGATGGATGGATGGATGGATAATTGTAACTATGAAAGACGGTATCTATGGATTGGGAGGGTGGGAAGAAGGGAGGGAGGAGGATATAGGTGATGGATGGATGGATGGATGGACGGACAGACAGAGACAGATAGACAGAAATAGATAATAGACAGAAGGTAGATAGATAGATAGATAGATAGATAGATAGATAGATAGATAGATAGATAGATAGATGATAGATAGATGATAGATAGATGATAAATAGATAGATAGATAGATAGATAGATAGATATAGATAGATAGATAGATGATAGATAGACAGACAGACAGACAGACAGACAGATTAAAAATAGATAGATAATAGGGACAGACAGATTAAAAACAGATAATAGACAGAAGACAGACAGACAGACAGACAGACAGACAGACAAGGTGTTGGTATAAATGGAGATCAAAAGACACTTATTGCAGGTTTAATTGTATGTCTATCCTCCTGCCTCTGGATGGGATGGATCGAGCACAAAAGTTGAGCTTCCCGATCAGGGATGTGTTTGAATCTGGTTCTAAAGGAATCCTATCAAAGTTTGCCTGGAGCTGCCTGTCACTTTTTCCTTAATGAATGGATCTGGGCTGGAACACTCTTCAAAGGGAGCTGTTAACTGGCAGAAAACTTCAAAAAGAGACGGGAGCCTGCAGAGAGGGGGTGGGGCCCCTGTCGGATTCAAAGCCCCCTCTCCCCACGCCCCCCCCCCCGTCCTTTTTCAGTTCGTATCCTGCTGCTGTCTGCCCCTCCTCGGTGTTAGAAGGGAATGGAGTTTGTAGGAGAGGAGGAGTAAAACCACGGGGTTCCTTGATGATCTCCGAGCTTGGTGGTTGCAAGTGAGGATGCAATCAAATGCCACATAAAAAGGGCTCCCCAACCTTGGCCCCCTTTAAGACTGGCAGACTGAGAGGGCTGGGGAATTCTGGGAGTTGAAGTCCATCAGTCTTAAAGGGGCCAATGGTTGAGTGAGCCTCGCCATAAGGTGTCAGAAGCAGGAAGAGGGAGATTATGATCCTGCTGTATAGAGCGCTGGTGAGACCACATTTGGAATACTGTGTTCAGTTCTGGAGACCTCACCTACAAAAAGATATTGACAAAATTGAACAGGTCCAAAGACGGGCTACAAGAATGGTGGAAGGTCTTAAGCATAAAACGTATCAAGAAAGACTTCATGGACTCAATCTGTAGAGTCTGGAGGACAGAAGGGAAAGGGGGGACACGATCGAAACATTTAAATATGTTAAAGGGTTAAATAAAGTCCAGGAGAGGTGTTTTTAATAGGAAAGTGAACACAAGGACAAGGGGACACAATCTGAGATTAGTTGGGGGAAAGATCAAAAATATTATTTTACTGAAAGAGCAGTAGATGCTTGAAACAAACTTCCAGCAGACGTGGTGGGTAAATCCACAGTCACTGAATTTAAACATGACTGGGATAAACATATATCCATTGTAAGATAAAACACAGGGAATAGTATAAGGGCAAACTAGATGGACCATGAGGTCTTTTTCTGCGGTCAATCTTTTGGATTCTATGTTTCTAAAAAATTCCCTAAGATGGGAAGGCGAACAGAGCGTTACCCGTTTCTCCTCCGGAGGGAGCTTGCTCCATTCGTTGCCCAACATCCGGGTGATTTCAGGGAACGGGACTTCAGGTCTCTTAGCACGAAGCTGCTCCCGCCGCTCGTTCATAAACCTCACGTAGCCCGTCAGGGGGGACTTGGGGGCGTTGCTGTCCCTCAAAGGCTTCTTCCTCTTCCTCCCTTTAGACCAGCTTCCTCGCTTGGCTCTCTGGTTGTAGAGGAGACAATTCAAAACCCATCGCATTGTTTTGTTTTGGGTCTGTTTTTTTTAAAAAGACATTATCATCTCTTGTGTTTTGATAAATCTGCAGGTAGTCCTTCACATGACTGCCAACAGAACCCCAAATATCCATCCATCCATCCATCCATCCATCCATCCATCCATCCATTTATCGGTTGGTCTGTCAGTCTGTCGGTCTGTCTCTCTCTCTCTCTATCATCTATCTATCTATTTGTCTATCTATCTATCCTATCCTATCTATCTATCTATCTATCTAATCTATCCTATCTATCTATCTATCTATCTATCTATCTATCTATCTATCTATCTATCTATCTATCTATCTATCTATCTATCTATCTATTGGATTTATATGCTGCCCCTCTCCAAGCACTCGGGGCAGCTTACAACACATAATAAAACAATGTAAAACATATTAATCCAATTAATTAAATTAATCCAATTAATGAACTAAATACCCAAAGAACCATAAAACAATCATTTCACCCAATCAGCTTTCTCTCCACACATTCATTGGCCACGGCGCAAGAATCTAATGGCCCCAAGCCTGGCGGCATAAGTGAGTCTTAAGTCTCTTGTGAAAGGCGAGGAGGATGGGGGCAGTGCGAATCCCTGGGGGGAGCTGATTCCAGAGGACCGGGGCCCCCACAGAGAAGGCTCTTCATGCGGCAGAAGGCGGTCCCGCAAGTAATCTGGTCCGATGCCATGTAGGGCTTTATAGGTCATTACCAACACTTTGAATTGTGTCCAGTTACGTGAATCACTGCGGTTGTCAAGTTAGTAAACCCCGGTTGTTAAGTGAAGCTGATTTCCCCATTGACCTTGCTTGCCAATGGTCGCAAAATGGGGTCACATGACACCCCCCCCCCCCCTCACTGGGATGCTGCAACCATAATAAATGCTCACAGTCACTCATGCCCTCATCACCTCGAGGCTCGACTACTGCAACGCTCTCTACATGGGGCTATCTTTGAAAAGGGTTCGGAAACTTCAGGTCGTGCAGAATGCAGCTGCGAGAGCAATCATGGGCTTTCCCAAATATGCCCATGTCACACCAACACTCCGCAGTCTGCATTGGTTGCCAATCAGTTTCCGGTCACAATTCAAAGTGTTGGTTATGACCTATAAAGCCCTTCATGGCATCGGACCAGAATATCTCCAGGACCGCCTTCTGCTGCACAAATCCCAGCGACCAGTTAGGTCCCACAGATTTGGCCTTCTCCGGGTCCCGTCATCTAAACAATGCCGCTTGGTGGGACCCAGGGGAAGAGCCTTCTCTGTGGCGGCCCCGGCCCTCTGGAACCAATTCCCCCCAGAGATTAGAATTGCCCCCACCATCCTTGCCTTTCGTAAGCTACTTAAAACCCACCTCTGCCGTCAGGCATGGGGGAATTGAGATACTTTCCCCCTAGGCCTTTACTATTTTATGCATGGTATGTCTGTATGTATGTTTGGTTTTTTATATTAATGGGTTTTTAATCATTTTTAGTATTGGATTATTAGTGTACACTGTCTTATTATTGCTGTTAGCCGCCCTGAGTCTCCGGAGAGGGGCAGCATACAAATCCAATAAATAATAATAATAATAATAATAATAATAATAATAATAATAATAATAAAATGTGAGTCAGTTGCCCACTGTTTGAATTTTGATCCCATGACCGGGGAGGGGGCTACATTTGAAAAAAATGGCCCCATGTCCCTGTTTTCAGGCCTGTTGGAAGGTCAAATGATCACTAAACGGACCATTGTAAGTTGAGGACTAGCTGTGCAGAAGGCTTTCATTCCCCTGTGTCGAAAGACGAGCTTCCGTTCCAGCTCAATCATCGGAACCTGCTGGAGGCGGATGGGGGGGGGGGGGGTGTTGGTTATATTTTTGAATGACAGCCCACTACCGAACCCCTTGCAAGGGGCAGGATTGCTGCAATTAAAATATAAATAAAAAACGATCCCCCCCACACACACACACCCCCCGCTTGGAGGAGAAACTATGAATGGAGAGAACCGGCAGGCGGAGGAGGAGATCTTTCACAGCCGCGTTTCCGCTCACCTCCTCCTCCGTCCTCAGCTCGCTATTTTCAGCCGTATGAAATGCCTCGTTGCGCAACAGTTGGCTTTGCAAGACGTCTTCGGCGAAACCTGGGTGGCTGGCAGACTGGGAGGCGCTGCCGCAGAACGATGCTTCCGAATGGTTTACCCTGAACGGGGGGAAAAAAGAGAGAAAGAAAGACTCCGATTAGGGGCGTACATAAGTGCACTGATGTGCCTTTCGTCCCCTGTCCAATTGTCTTTCCTCTCTTCCACCTATATATTCTCTTCCTTTCATATATCCTCTCCTCTAGGTTCACTCTCACCCTCATTTATATTATCACATGTCTATCTTTCTTCCTATGTATTTGTGTACTGGACAAATGAATAAATAAAAATAAATAAATAAATCACTGGAGATACTCCCACCCTCGTTGCTGCAAAACTCCCAAGCTACTCGGGGGCGCAAATGCACCCCACCCGCTCCGCTCTCGGCCCCCAAAATGTCATAACGGAGAAATGTTCAGAGGCAGGCAAGGCAAAGGGAGGCTGATAAAATACTTCAGAAGAGAAGGATTCAGGGGTCGTGATTTCTGACAGTCTCAAAATGGGTGAACAGTGCAGTGAGGCGGTAGGGAAAGCAAGTAGGATGCTTGGCTGCATAGCTAGAGGTATAACAAGCATGAAGAGGGAGATTGTGATCCCCTTATATAGAGCGCTGGTGAGACCCCATTTGGAATAATAGTGTTCAGTTCTGGAGACCTCACCTACAAAAAGAGATTGACAAAATTGAACGGGTCCAAAGAGGGGCTACAAGAATGGTGGAAGGTCTTAAGCATAAAACGTACCAGGAAAGACTTCATGAACTCCATCTGTATAGTGTGGAGGACAGAAGGGAAAGGGGGGACATGATCGAAACATTTAACTACGTCAAAGGGTTAAATAAGGTCCAGGAGGGAAGTGTTTTTAATAGGAAAGTGAACACAAAAACAAGGGGACACAAGTTAGTTGGGGGAAAGATCAAAAGCAACGTGAGAAAATATTATTTGACTGAAAGAGTAGTAGATGCTTGGAACAAACTTCCAGCAGACCTGGTTGGTAAATCCACAGTGACTGAATTTAAACATGCCTGGGATAAACATAGATCCATCCTAAGATAAAATACAGAAAATAGTATAAGGGCAGACAAGATGGACCATGAGGTCTTTTTCTGCTGTCAGACTTCTATGTTTCTATGATAAGAATTTCTAAACAGTTTCCCTTGCTTGTTGCAAAGGATAAGGAGGGTTCCTGACCTTCAACAGGGTGTGTTATCGGGGAAAATAAATTATTTGTAAGAAGAGCAGAAGCTCCCTGTCTCCTCCGTGTTATAAAGGGCTGAAGGCTTCACAGGAGGAAAGAAAAATATTGTTCAGTAGGTTTCAGGCAACATTTCTAAGCGGGTTTGCGATGCTAACTTTGATCTGCACTGCTTTCATTCATTGTCACACCACCGCTGGCTGGCTGTTGCACTGGGGAAGCGGGTGGGAGGGGAGGGAGGATTTTTCTCTTAAAAACAAAGCAACCTTGGAGTGATAGGAAACACCACAGTGTGTTCCGCAGCCGTTCTGGGCCTGGCGTAATAAATTGCTGGCCGCGGCACATTTGTCTGCCTCAAAACAGCTCGCAGGAAAAACGTGTGCAATGCAGCTGCCATGGCTCAAGGCTTGGGCGTTCTCTACCTTCCCCCTCACCCCCCCAAATCAGGTCAGAGGGAGAGGAAGGTAGGCGACAACATGCCGAATTAAATCCTTTTTTAAAAAAAATTCCTTCCCCACAAATCCTGAAAGGCCTGAACTGAAACGAAGCATTCGGAGAGAATAGCCAATAAAGAATAGCCTATAAAGCCCTGCATGGTATCGGACCAGAATATCTCCGGGACCGCCTTCTGCCGCACGAATCCCAGCAACCGGTTAGGTCCCACAGAGTTGGCCTTCTCCGGGTCTCGTCGAATAAACAATGTCATCTGGCGGGACCTAGGAGAAGAGCCTTCTCTGTGGCGGCCCCGACCCTCTGGAACCAGCTCCCCCAGATATCAAAGTTACCCCCACCCTCCTTGCCTTTCACAAGATCCTTAAAACCCACCTCTGTTGTCAGGCATGGGGGAACTGAGATATTCCCTTCCCCCTAGGCTTATAAAAATTTATGCATAGTATATCTGTATGTATGATTGGTTCTTTAAATTGGGGTTTTTTAGATTATTTTAATATTAGATTTGTTTTCATTGTATTTCTTATTGTTGTTAGCCGCCCCGAGTCTTCGGAGAGGAGCGGCATACAAATCTAATAAATAATAATAATAATAATAATAATAATAATAGCCAAACTCAATTTATGCCACTGTAATCATTCATTCATTCATTCATTCATTCATTCATTCATTCATTCATTCATTCATTCATATGATTATTTATTTATTTATTTGTTGGTTGATTGATTGATTGATTGGATTTCTATGCCACACATTTCTATGTCACAATAAGAGTAGGGAGAGATCTAGTCCTGTGATGGCGAACCCATGGCACATGTGCCACAGGCGGCACGTGGACCCATGTCGGACGGCACATGAGGCATTGCCCTAGGTCAGCTCCAGCGCATATGCGCATGCTGGCCAGCTTATTTTTGGCCTTGAGGAAAGCCATTTTTGCCCTTGCCTTGAAGCCTCCAGAGTGCGAAAAATGGATAAACCAGAAGTTCAGAAAAATGGACTTCCTGTTTGCCCTTAGGGCCGTTTTTTGCACTAGCTCAGGAATGCAGGCTCAGGAATTATGGGAGTTGAAGTCCACATGTCATAGAAGAGCCAACTTTGCCTGGCTTTGCCCTAAACATCTCTGTTGCTTTTTTCCACACTCTTTCAAATCCCACACGCTTACTTTGCATCGGCATCCGTCAGTCTCGATGCATGATGCATGGTATCATGCTCTGGATTCCCCAGGCTTACTTTACTGCACATGAAAAACGTAAAGGCGGTAAGAACTGGAAGACTATTTTTATCACCTATGCGATGTGCTCCTCAAGTTGGGAAAAGAGATGAGAGGGAGAGAGAGAGAAAGAAAATGGTGACACATGCCTTCATCTAAAGTTAGATAATACGCTACTCACCCAGATGGCACATCAATGTCCTCCTTTGAACCATCGTCTTCTTGAATACGTGACGGAGGGGAGGAGTTGCTCATCGGATTCTCCATTTTCTGTTACAAAAGGAGATGGAGAGGCAATTGTCTATTAGCATCTCTGGAGATTCTCCATCATCCATCCAGGCCTTGGTTGCCCCGAAGGTGCTTTTCAAAGAGGCAGCTGGGCCTTTTTTTTGTGTGCCTCTACCTACAAATTGTTTTTATTATTGTTGTGAGCCGCCCCGAGTCTTCGGAGAGGGGCGGCATACAAATCTAATAAATTGAATTGAATTGAATTGAAACGCTTCTACTTACAAACGTTTCTAGATAAGAACTGGGTGTTCAAGATTTTTTTGCCTCTTCTCAAGAACCATTTCCCACTTACAAACGTGAGCCTCCGAAACTGTAACCGGAAAAGGTAGGAGAAGCCTCCGTGAGATCTGTAATTGCCATGCTTATATATCATCATTTATACAGGCATCCGAAATACCCTCAAATGTCAATCCTCTGGTTATTATGAAAAGCATAAAGAAGGGTTAACAAAAACAAAAGGTAAAGAAAAATGAATAATTGTGTAATGTGCTGCAATCGATAGCAAAAACAACAAAAGCAAATGTCAATTTTACATCTGCGAAAAAGAAGCAGATGGAATGGGTCAGACATTTATTTGACCGCTTCCTATTTCTGTTCTGTTGGAGTCTCTTGAAAATGACCTCTTCGTTGAGCCTGAATAATAATAATAATATATTGTATATTATTGTATATTGTTCATGATTGTTGTTAGCCGCCCCAAGTTTTCGGAGAGGGGCGGCATATAAATCCAATAAAACTTGAAACTTGAATAATAATAATAATAATAATAATAATAATAATAATTATTATTATTATTATTATTATTATTATTATTTATTGGATTTGTATGCCGCCCTTCTCCGCAGACTCGGAGCAGCTAACAACAATACTAAACACAACATGTACAATCCAATAATAAAAAACAACTAAAAACCCCTATTATAAAATCAAACATACACACAAACATACCATGCATGACTTGTAATGGCCTAGGGGGAAGAGCTATCTCAACTCCCCCATGCCTGGTGGTATAAATGAGTCTTGAGTAGTTTACGAAAGACAGGGAGGTTGGGGGCAGTTCTAATCTCCGGGGGGAGTTGGTTCCAGGGGGCTGGGGCCGCCACAGAGAAGGCTCTTCCCCTGGGGCCCGCCAAACGACATTGTTTAGTCGACAGGACCCGGAGAAGGCCAACTCTGTGGGACCTTATCGGTCGCTGGGATTCGTGCGGTAGCAAGCGGTTCCGGAGGTAATCTGGTCCAATGCCATGTAGGGCTTTAAAGGTCATGACCAACACTTTGAATTGTGACCGGAAACTGATCGGCAGCCAATGAATGAAAAGGGAGCAGGTTTGCTTTCAAGCACATTTTGATGCAGCTGACCTCCAGGTGGGCTGCGGGAAAATGCTTTTTTAACCTTCTTTTATTCCAGTAAATGACACTGAAGGCCGGCAGAGGCTCAAGTGGGGGATAAAGGCATCGTTTAAGCGCTCCAACCCTGGCAGCTTTAAGACCGGTGGACTTCAACTCCCAGAATTCTTCAGCCAGCAAAGCTAATCACCATTGAACATGTGGATAGATTATCTGTTTTCCAATTCTGGGCCAAATCCCAGCCCAATTTTTATTTACTGTCCGAAGAAGGGAGTTGTGAGGCCTTGTGCTAATGAACCAACAACCACAACATCTGCCTGGGATGCAGAGAAGCAATTTGTGCCTTTCCACCCCAACCTCGTTCAAGAGAAGAGAGAGCAATGCTTAGTAGCTACTTTCAGGCTTGGTTTAGTTCCCAAGAGTCAGAAGGATGGGGAAAAAAAGCATAATAAGGTCCTGATGTTTTTGTTTTGTTTCCTTGTTTTGTTTTCCCATTTTATGTATCCTGCTTTGAAAGAAATTTGGCAAGGGGCTCTCTTTTTCCCCCCTTCCCCTTCCCTGAATACAATGCTAGGCTTGCCAATGAACAGGACGGCAGACTGTAAGGATAGTTCAGTTGTCAAAATATACCAGCGCTTTAGCTCTTAAAGTCAAACCTCCTAGTTTACACTACAGTACAGTGATACCTTGTCTTACAAACTTAATTGGTTCCGGGACGAGGTTCTTAAGGTGAAAAGTTTGTAAGACAAAACAATGTTTCCCATAGGAATCAATGGAAAAGCGATTAATGCGTGCAAGCCCATAATTCACCCCTTTTGCCAGCCGAAGCGCCCGTTTTTGCACTGCTGGGAGTCCCCTAAGGCTCCCCTCCATGGGAAACCCCACCTCTGGGCTTCTGTGTTTTTGCAATGCTGCAGGGGAATCCCAGCATTGCACAAATGAGCGCTTCGCCGGCAACGGAAGTCCAGAGGTGGGGTTTCCCAGCGAAGGGAGCATCAGTGAAATCGCAGCATCGCAAAAACACCGAAGTCCTTGAAACCCCACCTCCAGACTTCTGTTGCCAGCGAAGCGCCCGTTTTTGCACTGCTGGGATTCCCCTGCAGCATCACAAAAACACAGAAGTCCGGAGGTGGGGTTTCCCATGGAGGGGAGCCTCAGGGGAATCCCAGCAGCACAAAAACGGGCGCTTCGCTGGCAACAGAAGTCTGGAGGTGGGGCATCCCAGCGGCGGCGGTGGGTTTGTAAGGTGAAAATAGTTTGTAAGAAGAGGCAAAAAAATCTTAAACCCCAGGTTTGTATCTTGAAAAGTTTGTATGACGGGGCGTTTGTAAGACGAGGTATCACTGTATTTACATTTCCCGGCTGGTTTTAAGTCAGGATGCTTTTGCACAGACAAATTTATCAACCTTTTACTGAAGACAAAGTCATCGTCTTGAGCTGTTTGGATCACTTACAGGTACTTACAGAGGCACAGAACCAAGAACTACAGGGAGTTACAGAGGCATAGAATTGAGATCATGTGAAGTACAGTGATACCTCGCCTTACAAACGCCTCGTCATACAACCTTTTCAAGATATACTGTCCTATATGTTATATTCCACAGGCTTCTCTTCTTTTCCCCCCATTGGCCTTCAGACTTGACAAGCAACCTTGCAAGGTCGACCTTGCTTTCAATTCCGCGTGGGAAGCAGCTGGACACCAGGGTTACCACCGGGCAAAAGAGGCCATATAAACACAGGAAGTTAGAAGAATGCAATCCTCTTTCTTGCTTTAAAGGTTTGTTTTATTTAATCCATATGGCTTGGACACTCAACATCGAGGTCAAATATTTCTGAACGTGGAGAAGTTATTCAACTCTCCCAACCGGCAGGATAAGGGAGGGGGAGGCAGAGCGGGTTCCCACTGGAAGCAGCTGGGAAAAAGGATTTTTTTTTTTAAAAAAAAATGTGCATAGGATGCGCGGGGTCAGAGGTTGTTCCGCTGACTTCAAAAACCATTCCTGCCTTTATGGGCCCTTGCAGCTGTGCTCCCAACCCACGGGCTGGGTGGTTTTAAAGAACCTCCGAGGCCTCTAAAACATAGAAACATAGAAGTCTGACGGCAGAAAAAGCCCTCATGGTCCATGTAGTCTGCCCTTATACTATTTCCTGTATTTTATCTTACAATGGATCTATGTTTATCCCAGGCATGTTTAAATTCAGTTACTGTGGATTTACCAACCACGTCTGCTGGGAGTTTGTTCCAAGGATCTACTACTCTTTCAGTAAAATAATATTTTCTCATGTTGCCTTTGATCTTTCCCCCGACTAACTTCAGATTGTGCCCCCTTGTTCTTGTGTTCACTTTCCTATTAAAAACACTTCCCTCCTGAACCTTATTTAACCCTTTAACATATTTAAATGTTTCGATCATGTCCCCCCTTTTCCTTCTGTCCTCCAGACTCTACAGGTTGAGTTCATTCAACAATTCACAGAAACGCCAAAGATGTTTATTCCTGCATCAGGTCACTATCTCCGTCCCCCCCCCCCCCCCCGGGTGCCTGGCGTTGAGTTCCCCTCTTCAATTTTGAGCCCTCTGGGGTCAGGTGAGTAAGTGATGGGACCGGTTTTATCCAGATATTTCCTTCCGGTGTGGATGAGAACAATCCTTGAGCAGGATGCTGAGAGAGGAAATAGCCCCTTTGTCCTTCCTTGCTCGGGTTTGCTAGGACCCTGCAGGTCAAAAAGCAGTTCCAACGTTCACTGAATTTGTAAAGTCATCAAAAAAGAGATGATTTCTTTTACCTGAAGGATATAGTATATTATATTATTTTATATATATATATGTACGTGTGTATGTATGTATGTATTTACTTACTTACTAACCTACTTACTTATTTTATTTATTTATTTATTTGTTTGTTTATTTGTTTATTTGTTTGTTTGTTTGTTTGTTTATTTATTATTTATTATTTATTTATTTATTTATTTATTATTTATTATTTATTTATTGTTTGTTTGTTTGTTTGTTTGTTTGTTGGATTTGTATGCCGCCCCTCTCCGCAGACTCGGGGCGGCGAACAGCAACAATAAGACAGTGTACAATAATAATCCAATACTAAAAATGATTAAAACCCATTAATATAAAAACCAAACATACATACAGACATACTATGCATAAAATTGTAAAGGCCTAGGGGGAAAGAGTATCTCAATTCCCCCATGCCTGATGGCAGAGTGGGTTTTAAGTAGATTACGAAAGGCAAGGAGGATGGGGGCAATTCTAATCTCTGGGGGGAGTTGGTTCCAGAGGGCCGGGGCCGCCACAGAGAAGGCTTTGGGAGTTGAAGGCCACAAGTCTTAAAGTTGCCAAGTTGGAAGACCTCTGGCTTAGACAAATGGTTGTCATACGACAGGCCTGGCCACGCCCACAGAACTGGTAGTAAAAAAAATTGAATTTCACCACTGCTAAGGATAGAATTGTCATCTTTTTTCTCAGTTTCTTCCGCTTCCAGAAATGATCTGCCAGCCTTCCCAGAATCAAGAACGTCTATTTTTATCCCCTGGCAAATATTTTCGAGTTGGAGAACATGGAGCATCTTAACCTTGGAAGGTGCCAGCGTTTAAATGCTGTTTGTGGTCTGTGGACATGAGGCTTTACTGGAAAGGGGTGACCCTGGGCCTGCTCTTTTTGACTCCCCACCCAAAGGGCGAACAAGAGGATGTGTGCATTTCAAACCCAAGGGACATTTGCACAAAAGGGACAGCAGAACCTGGCTGGCTGGAGGATTTTTCAATCCTTTTATCAGCCAATACAACAAACACAGTTCGCTTTTTCTGTGTAACAAAGAATAGTAATAGTGTGATTGAAGCAGGAGGAGAGGCTCCTTTTGGGCAGAGACGAAGATTGTAGGTTTATGTCTTTGAAGGTGTAAACAAAAACTATAGAGAAAGAGAGAGAGAGACAAAAGAAAGACAGAGAGAGAGAGATGATAGATGATAAAGATAAGATGGATGGCTGGATGGAGGTACGGTAGGTAGGTAAGTAGGTCAGTAAATATATATATGATAGGTAGGTAGGTAGATAGATAGATGGACGGACGGACAGACAGATGATGGAGGTAGGTAGGTAGATATATAAGATAGATAAATAGATAGATAGATAGATAGATAGATAGATAGATAGATAGATAGATAGATAGATAGATAGATAGATAGATGCTGGAGGGAGGGAGATAGATATATATGAGAGAGAGAGATGATAGATGAGAGAAAGAGATAATAGATAGATGATAGAGGGAGAGAGGGAAGTAGAGCGATATAAGAGGAGAGAGGGGGGGAGAGGGAGAGATGAGAGATATAGATAGAGCCTAAAGGTGGGAATGATTGAGGGCAAAAGAAGAAGGGGATAACAGAATGAGATGGATGGATGGAGTCACTGAAGCAGTGGACATGAGCTTAAATGGATTCGAGGGATGGTAGAGGACAGGATGGTCGGGAGGAATGATTTATTTGATTTTGCACAGGATTTAATAGAAACTTTACATGGGATTTGAAAGAGGAATTGGTTTGGTTTCAGCTTCGTACCCTAGGTAAAACTGGACGTGATAGATTATAAGCCTCAGCTTAGCCGTATGAGATAATTATGAACCAATTAATGAATTATGACTTATGCCAATGTGGAGTCGTTCTTCAAAAGGGGTTCAGAGCTGCTTTAATTTTTGATGTACATGTTTCACATTCAAGTAAAGCCTTAGAAGAGCCGACTGCAGACGTCTAATTACGTTCACTAAAATGTCTAAGGAAAAACCCTTTGCCTTTTTTTTTATGATGCTGATCAAAAACATAATTGTTGATTTTTATATTCCTTCAAAGAGCTCGAAATTCTTCTGTAAAGGCAGAAATATGCCCCACTGATTTGCCTGGGCTGCTTGCCATTAAATGTTCAAAATTCATTTCCTGTAACCTACTTTCCTCAACAGTTGGGCCCTCCCCTTATCCACAAGCACAATCACCCCCTCCCCTCCCTTTCCCACCTATACAGGTTGCCACCTGCACTCAAAACCCAACCGCTCTGCCACTAGACAGGTCATAAATAAATATCACCGATAGTCCTTGATTTGCAACTAGAATTTCTGTCATACAGTCACAATGGTTTTAAGCTGAGGCATCCCACAGACCCAATTTTATGAGCGCTGCAGTTGTTAACGGGATGTTGTGGTCATTGTGGGTCAAACACAGAAACACAGAAGATTGACGGCAGAAAAAGACCTCCTGGTCCATCCCGTCTGCCCTTATTATACTACTGTATTTTATCTTAGGATGGATATATGTTTATCCCGGGCATTTTTAAATTAAGTGACTGTGGATTTACCAACCACCTCTGCTGGAAGTTTGTTCCAAGCATCTACTTACTCTTTCAGTCAAATAATATTTTCTCATGTTGCTTCTGATCCTTCCCCCAACTAACCTCAGATTGTGCCCCCTTGTTCTTGTGTTCACTTTCCTATTGAAAACACTTCCCCCCTGAACCTCATTTAACCCTTGAACATATTTCAATGTCTCAATCGTGTCCCGCCTTTCCCTTCTGTCCTCCAGACTAGACAGATTGAATTCATGAAGTCTATTCTGATAAGTTTGATGCTTAAGACCTTCCACCCTTTTTGTAGCCCGTCTTTGGACCCGTTCAATTTTGTCAATATCTTTTTGTAGGTGAGGTCTCCAGAACTGAACACAGTCCTCCAAATGGGGTCTCCCCAGCGCTCTATACAGCGGGATCACCATCTCCCTCTTCCTGCTTGTTATACCTCTAGCTATGCAGCCAAGCATCCAAAATCAAGTTGTTGGCCAACACTTTTATACACAGACTTCCTTTCTCTTGGCTGTGGAATCATGCTGAGCTAGCTGACTCATAAACTGACACAGCCACGGCTGACTTGCTTCCAGAACTTGTGGGCGCCCCAACACTGGAGGTTTTTTAAGAAGAGACTGGACACACCCTTTGTCTGAAATGAGCACGGGGGCACGGGGTTCGACTAAATGACCTCCAAGGCCCCTTCCAACTCTGTTCTTCTGGAAAGCCAGCCAGTCTACCTCACTCATGCAGCTGTCACGCAGGCAAACTTGATTGCGTTGTCATGGGGGAATTTTTTTTTTTGCAACCCTTTATTTTTTATTTATTTATTTATTTATTTACAGTGTTCCCTCGATTTTCGCGGGTTCGAACTTCGCGAATAGCCTATACCACAGTTTTTCAAAAAATATTAATTAAAAAATACTTCGCGGTTTTTTCCCCATACCACGGTTTTTCCCACCTGATGATGTCATATGTCATTGCCGAACTAATAATTTTTGCAAATAAATAAACAAAAAATAATAATTATTGTTAATAAATAATTATGTTTATAAATATCAGGATCACTAAGTGTCTTATTCAATGGTGAGTACCAGTAATAATGGTGAGTAAATGGTTGCTAAGGGAATGGGAAATGGTAATTTAGGGGTTTAAAGTGTTAAGGGATGGCTTGTGATACTGCCCATAGCCAAAAATGGTGTGTTTACTTCCGCATCTCTACTTCGCGGAAATTGGACTTTTGCAGGCGGTCTCGGAACGCATCCCCCGCGGAAATCGAGGGAACACTGTACTGGATTTGTATGCCGCTGCTCTCCGTAGACTCGGGGCGGCTAACAACAGTAATAAAAACAGCATATAACAATCCAATATTAAAACAGTTAAAAACCCCTATTGTAAAACCAAACATACATACAGACATACCATGCATAGAATTGTAAAGGCCTAGGGGGAAAGAGCATCTCAGTTCCCCCATGCCTGGCGGCAGAGGTGGGCTTTAAGTAGCTTACGAAAGGCAAGAAGGGTGGGAGCAATTCTAATCTCTGGGGGGAGTTGGTTCCAGAGAGCCGGGGCCACCACAGAGAAGGCTCTTCCCCTGAGTCCCGCCAAGCGACATTGTTTTTAACCATCCTTTGAAGTTCCGGCTTTAAAATCCAGTTTCTAAGGAGCTCCCCATGCCGGTACATCTGACAGGATTCGCTGCTGGGAAAAAGAACGTGTGGCGATGCGGCTTTTGCATTTTTTGCCAGGAATGAATGTCGGAAAAGCAACAGCCAGAATATTCTGGCTGAAGGCTGCACTGTATGAGGAGCGGAAAAGAGAGGGAGGGAGAGGAGAGTGCAGAACACTAATTGTGCCTATGTTCACAACTAGGACAACTACCGCAAACGACGTTTACTTGGCTGGGAGAAAGCAAGGGGACACAGGAAGCCGCAGAAAGGCACAAAAGAATCCGATTATGTGAAACAAAAGCTGCGCAGATGGAAATGTCCACCTTTCTGTCGAATGAAAAGCCTTTTGACGGTTCTTTCCCCCCCCCCTCCCTCCCCCAGTTAAATGGGCCAGTAAACTCAGACAATGTTCACCGGTTAATTACCGCGCTCGAAGGTGAGAGAAGAGCGGCCGAACATTTCAGCTTCATTATATCCAAGTTAAATCAACTCGTGTTCAAAGCGGACAACTTGGCAATGAAAGGCGTTAAAAGCCATTTGGACGACACAGACTGCCAAACAATGGAATATGAATTGGTCGAGAAATCAATTTGCTATAATGTCCAAAACGACTTGGGGGGGAGGGAGGCAAACTGTCGGCCTTTGTATTCCAGTAGCTAACATTGTCACTTCTGCATGTGCATGGGGAAGAATTTAAAATGGTTTGCTTCTGGAAATGCCTATTTCATTCATTCATTCATTCATTCATTCATTCATTCATTCATTCATTCGATTTTTATGCCACCCTTCTCCTTAGACTCAGGGCGGCTTACCACATGATTTAATTAGACTTCTATGCTGCCCAATCCCGAAGGACTCAGGGCGGCTTACAACTATATAAATTACAGACAACCATGAAAAGAAGTTGAGAAAAAAACAATCTAAGTTCTAAGCCCTAATTAAACCTCGTAGTAGAACAACTCAACAGCACGCCTACTTGCCATTCATACAGATTCATACACGTGGTCAAGCTAGTGGTTGATTTAGGGTCCCCAGGCCTGTCGGCATAGCCAGGTCTTCGTGGCCTTACGAAAAGCAGTACATTGGGGGGGGGGGGAGTTGGTTCCATAGAGCCGGGGCGGCAGCAGAGAAGGCCCTCCTCTACATTCCCGCCAACCTGCATTGTTTAGCCGACGGGACCTGGAGGAGGCCGACTCTGTGTGCCCTTATTGGCCTCTGGGAGGTATGTGGCAAGAGGCGGTCCCCTTATACTATTTCCTGTATTTTATCTTACAATTGATATATGTTTATCCCAGGCATCTTTAAATTCAGTTCTTGTGGATTTACCAATCACGTCTGCTGGAAGTTTGTTCCAAGCATCTACTACTCTTTCAGTCAAATAATATTTTCTCACATTGCTTTTGATCTTTCCCCCAACTAACTTCAGATTGTTCTTGTGTTCACTTTCCTATTAAAAACACTTCCCTCCTGAACCTTATTTAACCCTTTAACATATTTAAATGTTTCGATCCTGTCCCCCCTTTTCATTCTGTCCTCCAGACTATACAGATTGAGTTCATGAAGTCTTTCCTGATACGTTTTAGGCTTAAGACCTTCCACCATTCTTGTAGCCCGTCTTTGGACCCCTTCAATTTTGTCAATATCTTTTTGTAGGTGAGGTCTCCAGAACTGAACACAGTATTATTCCAAATGTGGTCTCACCAGTGCTCTATACAGAGGGATCACAATCTCCCTCTTCCTGCTTGTTATACCTCTAGCTATGCAGCCAGGTCTCCAGAACAGCCTTCCACTCATTTCTTCCTTCCAGCTTTGGTTGATTCTTCCCAGCCATGGGAACTCCCTTGCTTATCATCTACAACATGTCTAGCTCCTTTGCATGACGTTAAAACCAAAAACAGACCTCTCTTCTCCATGAGAAAAAACAGCCAACGACACAACAAAGTCAACCTCAACATTCCACCCACGGTATTTATTTTTCCATGAAGGACACAGCTCTTCCCATCAGCTCTTACTCTTCCCTGAGGTTTGGTCCGCTGAAGGAATCCTTCCCAGGGATTTGCTCCCTAGTTAAGGTCCCCTTAGGAGGACATCTACTGTCCTTCCAGGTCTAGTCAAGTCCTTAGTTTAGGAGGTTCAAACAGGCACAATGTCAAGGGTTGAAGACACTATCGCTGGGAAGAACGTATGTAATTTTAACCCAGAAATTCTTAACCTTGAATATATGATTATGTTTAAGTTAAGACGCAATATACGGTTCATCTGTTATTTCGCAGACGTCTTCATGGAGTCAGGCAATCACTGGTCGGGCATGAATGCACGGGTGGTTGGAGCGCAGGCTGGGGGTAGGGAGTCGCACGTGCATTGCATTATGGGTTATAAGTGCAGGGAGGCCTACTAGGCCCAAAACAGGGCGCAGGGCTGCTGCACAGCTCCCCCATTACCTCTTTTTGCTCCCAGGAGGCTGCAGGGAGGCTTACTAGGCCCCAAAAAAGGACATGGGGGTGCAGCACAGCTTCCCCATGGCCCGGTTTTGCTCCCAGGAGGCTGCAGGGAGGCCTATTAGGCCCAAAAAAAGGGCATGGGGGTGCGGCACAGCTTCCCCATGGCCCGTTTTTGCTCCCAGAGGCTGCAATGAGGCTTACTAGGCCCAAAAAAAGGACATGGAGGTGCAGCATGGCTTCCCTGTGGCCAGCTTTTGCTCCCAGGAGGCTGCAGTGAGGCCTACTAGGCCCAAAAAAAGGACATGGGGTGCGGTACAGCTTCCCCACAGCCCGCTTTTGTTCCCAGGAGGCTGCAGTGAGGCCTATTAGGCCCAAAACAGGATGTGGGGCAGTGTTAAGGGTTTGTTGCACATGCACAAGGGGCACAGCATTCAGGGGGGCTCATACACACATTGCATTGTGGGTAAGGGGGCGCACGCTTTCGGCACGTGATAACAAAAAGGTTAGCCACCACTGGTTTAAGATATTCCTTATGGAGGCATCTGGCAAGTTTGTGGTGGTAGCCGAAGCGGCAGGACAGACCAACATGTGCTTCGAACTCCTAAGTGGAAGGCGAGATCTGCATTGGTACAAATGAGTATTGTATAAACCAAGGCCTGTGAAAAAAAAGAATGCTAGTTCATACCTATACCCTTTTTATGTTGATTATACATTATGTTCAAGGTGAGGTATTCATAAAGAGATTCGGGGAGGTGGGGGGAAAGCGAAGCACTGCTAACATCAGAGAATTTTGGTGAAACAAGAAAACTAATAATCTTTGGGTCCGTGACTCACCAAAGTCAATGTGAGCTCAAGTGGTTCTGCCTCCCACCATCTCTTTAATCGTCACACTCCACATTCTGGCAAGATTAAAATCTGTTCTCTCCATTCATAAACAGAGCTTCTGGCATCTGAGTCACTCAAATTAGGAACTTCAAAAGGTTATTTCGCACAATTTAGTTTGTGCTTGTTTTAACGTTCCAGCAAAACTTTTAGGAAACCATCAATTTCCTAAACTTTAAGAATTTCAATCTTGTTTTCTTGGATAAATCGGAGACTCAATTCAATTCAATTCCATTTATTCTATTTATAAGCCGCCCATCTCCAAAATGGACTATGGGCGGCATACAACAATAAAAACAGTTTACAATGAATAACACCCCAAAATAAAATAAAAAATTCATCCATCAATCATTCATTACTTCGGGCCAAAGCTGTATGTTGTTGCTTGGAGAGGGGCGGCATACAAATCCAATATATAAATAAATAATAAATAATTTGTGTTACAACTGCAGTGATTCAATTAACAATTGAGGGAAGAAAGCTCGTAAAATTAACAAATGTTTCACTTAGCGACAAAATTTTGGGGCTCAATTGTGGTTGTAGGTTGAGGACTGTCTAGCTAAATGACCGGCCAGTTTTCCTTCCCTTCCCTTCACACACAGAACAGGTTCACACATCACTCAAAGCTACTATGCAGTTTATCAGTGTGAGACAATGCTGGGTAAGGCGCCACTTTATGGTTATGATGTAGTTTGGTAGGGGCTTAACATAAGTGTGCCCTCAATTATGTGGTTTGTAATCCATACTGCATGGTTTAGCGTGATGCAGGAATCCAGCCAATTGTGGTTTATTCAACAATTCAATAATTCGAGGCTTAGTATGGTGTTTATATGCAGGCACTGCATTTAAACAAGCTCGGAAGACTGGAAAGACAGCGTTCTATTTACTCTTTATGTAATCAAGTCAGTAAAAAAAATAGAATGCGTAGTTGTAAAATTATTAAGGTGAAACACAAGAAGCCACAGGAATAAATGTTTTGAGTATTTGGGGAAGTGAGATAATTAAAGCAGGCAACTGAGACTGAAGTGTTAAAGAGAATTCCCATTTTAACATCCATTCTGAAAGTTCAAAAGCAATAACTAAAACAGAGATTACAATTTCTGGGGAGGGGAAAGAACACATTTCACAAGTTTTTATATGGCTCTAACAACAAATATCACCACAGTTGGTTTCAGGACAGTTCCTTTCCAGACGGCAGCCAGACGTCCATATGGTCAAATGATCATCCCTAACCCATAAAATCATAAACTCGTAAGAATTCTGAATAAACTTCTTGTTGCTATGCAGTAGCAGGTTTGCAATTTCCCAGAGTGGATGGGTTGCCAAACCATGCACTTGGGGAAAAGGACTCCTCAATCTGAGTATTGCATTGGCAGGATTTAGGGGTAGTGATTTCTGACAGTCTCAAAATGGGTGAGCACTGTGGTTGGGCAGTAGGGAAAGCAAGTAGGATGCTTGGATGCATAGCTAGAGGTATAACAAGCAGGAAGAGGGAGATTGTGATCCCGCTATATAGAGTGCTGGTGAAACCACATTTGGAATACTGTGTTCAGTTCTGGAGACCTCACCTACAAAAAGATATTGACAAAATTGAACGGGTCCAAAGACGGGCTACAAGAATGGTGGAAGGTCTTAAGCATAAAAAGTATCAGGAAAGACTTCATGAACTCCATCTGTATAGTCTGGAGGACAGAAGGAAAAAGATCAAAACATTTAAATATGTTAAAGGGTTAAATAAGGTCCAGGAGGGAAGTGTTTTTAATAGGAAAGTGAACCCAAGAACAAGGGGACACAATCTGAAGTTAGTTAGGGGAAAGATCAAAGGCAACATGAGAAAATATTATTTTCCTGAAAGAGTAGCAGATCCTTGGAACAAACTTCCAGCAGACATGGTTGGTAAATCCACAGTAACTGAATTTAAACATGCCTGGGATAAACATATATCCATTGTAAGATAAAATACAGGAAATAGTATAAGGGCAGACTAGATGGACCATGAGGTCTTTTTCTGCCGTCAGTCTTCTATGTTTCTATGAGTATGAATTACTAATCAGCATTAAACAGCTATGCTTTTTTTAAATGGAAGTATGTCTCTCTGCAAAGTCACCACAAAAATTACTGGAAAAAGACACACAATGGGATTCATTATTACAATATTCTATTGAATATCATCATACAGTAGCATATATTACTCCTTCTTCAACTATTCTTCAGCTCAATCGCTCGCTCTCCTATTGGCAATGGACAGTAATCCTCAAATATCTGCGTCTAGTTACTAGAGAATAGAATTTCCAGTTTATTTATGCTAAATTAATCTTAATACTGCTAAAAATATACTGTAGCACAGGAGTCCTCCAACCTGGAGAACTTCAATTCCCAGAATTCCCCAACCAGCTGGCTGGAGAATTCTGGGAGTTGAAGTCCGCCAGGCTTAAAGTTGCCACGGTTGGAGACCCTTGCTATAACATATGGTCGGACGGTAGGGAAAGCAAGTAGGATGCTTGGCTGCATAGCTAGAGGTATAACAAGCAGGAAGAGGGAGATTGTAATCCCCTTATATAGAGCGCTGGTGAGACCACATTTGGAATACTGTGTTCAGTTCTGGAGACCTCACCTACAAAAAGATATTGACAAAATTGAAGGGGTCCAAAGACGGGCTACAAGAATGGTGGAAGGTCTTAAGCACAAAACGTATCAGGAAAGACTTCATGAACTCCATCTGTCTAGTCTGGAGGACAGAAGGGAAAGGGGGGACATGATCGAAACATTTAAATATGTTAAAGGGTTAAATAAGGTTCAGGAGGGAAGTGTTTTTAATAAGAAAGTGAACACAAGAACAAGGGGGCACAATCTGAAGTTAATTGGGGGAAAGATCAAGAGCAACATGAGAAAATATTATTTTACTGAAAGAGTAGTAGATCCTTGGAACAAACTTCCAGCAGACGTGATTGGTAAATCCACAGTAACTGAATTTAAACAGGCCTGGGATAAACATACTGTATATCCATCCTAAGATAAAATACAGGAAATAGTATAAGGGCAAACTAGATGGACCATGAGGTCTTTTTCTGCCATCAGTCTTCTATGTTTCTATACATACTAAAGCAATGTTTAAGCGTTTGCAGTTTTGCATTATTGCGACATCATCTTTTTAAAATAATAATAATACTTTAGATGTATTCTTTATTTGCTCTTCAGACTCACAGCAGTGTGTTTAAGCCCTGGGAACAAGCTCAAAATGCCCATGTACTCAGTTACACTCTGTATGCTTTGAAACCATCATAAACATATCCTCATAGAGTTCCCTCAGTAATTGCTTCTCTGGAATAAGCTCTTAGAACAGAATTTCGGGAACTTAACAAGAACTGTTACATAAGCTCTGAGCAAAAAAGAAACCTAATGCCGAACTTTAAAATGCTCAGTGGCAAATTAAATAAATGAAATTTAAATTCAAAAAGTCCCCTTTGCATTAAAGATAAGTGCTCTAATATTTCAAAATGTACTTTTGCGCATAAAAAAGGTTTGACACATAAAAGGGGTTTTGGAAACAAAACCAGACTTCACCGACAAAGTTACCTGAAATAATTAAGATACCTTTTGAACTACCTATTAATTTTATTTCTAAGCTTAGCTTGTGCACCAAACATTGCAAAGCTCACCTTGACAGGGCTTCCGCTCACAATTCTCTTTCTTGGAAAGAATAGTAGACAGCGGTCTCTTTCCTCAACCGTTGCCAAAGGCTAGTGGACAGATTTTAGCCCTTTGCAAATTAATTTCCAGCCATTACTATTACATACATTCTATGAATAAACAAATCTTACATATCATAGCATTAAAGCAATGACAACGGCATCATATCTTCCAATATAAGTAGACCTTGTTAAAGATGTACATGTGGCCATTCCCACATTTTTCAGAAGTTTGTTTGTTTATTTATTTGTTTATTTATTTGTTTGTTTATTTATTTATTAGATTTGTATGCCGCCCCTCTCTGTAGACTCGGGGCGGCTCACAACATATAATAAAACAATTCACAACAAATCTAATAAATTTTTTTAAAAATTAAAAACCCATTATTAAACCAGACATACACACAGACAGTTGAAGGAATAGTCTTCATTTTTCACACACCCGAATTCCCCGTTTGTTCAGAATTTATTTTTAAAGCCGAACGCAACACTGGAATAGTTGGAAATATGATGCATACTTTTAATTGTCTGTGTATATCATTATCTTTATAAATAGTTATAACAGATTATTTGCATTTGGAAGGTTAGCAATGAGCTCATTTGAGAGAAGGGCAGAAAGTTCCAGTCCAACACCCTATTATGACACAGATTTTTTCTTCAAAACAATGTTCTGAGATGGGATTGCATTATCTGCCTCCACCCAAGCAAGTTTAAAACATCCCATAAAATCAGCTCACGATCTGCAGTTTTCTCCTGAATAGCCTTTACAGCAGAAGTCTTCAAACTTGGCAATTTTAAGACTTGTGGACTTCAATTCCCAGAATTCCCCAGCCAGAGTAGCTGGCTGGAGAATTCTGGGAGTTGAAGTCCGGAAATCTTAAAGTTGCCAAGGTTGGGTGCTGGCTGAGGAATTCTGGGAGTTGAAGTCCCCAAGTCTTAAAGTTGCCATGTTTGGGCACCCCTGCCTTAGAGGTAGTCCTCGACTTACAACAATTCATCTAGTGACTACAATGTAACTGTAAAAAGTGACTTATGAGCATTATTCACACTTATGACCATTGCAGAATCCCTCCCCCCGGTCACATGGTTTACATTCGGCCGCCTGACAATTGACTCCCATTTACGACTATTGCAGTGTCCCATTGTCATGTGAACAAAGCCCTTTTGCGACCTTCTGGCAAGCAAAGTCAATAGAGAAGGCGGATTCGCTTAACAACAGGGTTACTAATTCGGGAATTGCAGTGATTCATTTAACAACTGTGGTGAGAAAAGTTGCAAAATAAGGCAAAGAACAAATTTCTCACTTAGCAACCTGGATTTTGGGTTCAACTGGGGGTCGTATATTGAAGACTACTTATATCCACTTTTTACTTAAAGGAGCTCAATTCTGCTTGCATTATATTCTTTTAATCACCATATTTTTTAATTCTATCGTCACAATTCAAAGTGTTGGTTATGACCTTTAAAGCCCTTCATGGCACTGGACCAGAATATCTCCGAGACCGCCTTCTGCCACACGAATCCCAGCGACCGATTAGGTCCCACAGAGTGGGCCTTCTCCGGGTCCCGTCAACTAAACAATGTTGGTTGGCGGGCCCCAGGGGAAGAGCCTTCTCTGTGGCGGCCCTGACTCTCTGGAACCAACTCCCCTCAGAGATTAGAACTGCCCCTACTCTCCCTGCCTTTCGTAAACTCCTTAAAACCCACCTTTGTCGTCAGGCATGGGAGAACTGAATCACCTCCCCCGGGCATGTACAATTTATGCATGGTATGTTTGTGTGTATGTTTGTTTAGTAAATGGGGTTTTTTAAATATTTTAAATTATATTTAGATTTGTCATGAATTGTTGTATCCTGCTGTGAGCCGCCCCGTCTGCGGAGAGGGGCGGCATACAAATCTAAATAATAAATAAATAAATAAGCATGTCAATCACCAAATAGACAGACCCACTCAATGTTGAGGCAAAACCATGACAATCCCCCTCCTCTCAAATGACAAACATATATTTCAAAGTGGTGGCTGCAAAAACCAAAACTTTCTTATTTTTATCCATTGCAGCGAAAGTGGAAAAACTCCAAAGAAGTTACATGTTGATAAAAGACCGAGCGAGATTGGTTTCCTTAACGTGGGCTAGTTTTGACAACAACACATTTGCCTTGTAAATATAACACTGAATAATCATGTTACAATCCCAGATTCTTCTAAATCAGTGACGGCAAACCTATGGCACGCGTGACACAAGTGGCGCACGGAGCCATATCGGTGGGCGTGTGAGCTGAGGTCAGGCGTGCATGCGTACGACGGCCAGCTGAGTTTTGGGCCTTCTGGGCCCACTGGGAGTCAGGAAAGAGGCTGTTTCCAGCACCTGGAGGCGGGCCCCAGGGGAAGAGCCTTCTCCGTGGCGGCCCCGGCCCTCTGGAACCAACTCCCCCTGGAGATTAGAACTGCCCCCACCCTCCCTGTCTTTCGTAAACTACTCAAGACTCATTTATACCGCCAGGCATGGTGGAGTTGGGATAGCCCTTCCCTCTAGGCCATTACAAGTTATGCATGGTATGTTTGCGTGTATGTTTGGTTTTATAATAGGGGTTTTTAGTTGTTTTTTATTATTGGATTGTACATGTTGTTTTTATTATTGTTGTTAGCCGCCCCGAGTCTACGGAGAGGGGCGGCATACAAATCCAATAAATTATTATTATTATTATCATTATTATTATTATTATTATTATTATTATTATTATTATTATTATTATTATTAGGAAGGCCCATTTTTCGTTCTTTCTAGGAGCCTTGGGAGAGTGAAAACAGCCTCCCTCCCCCAGGCCCTCCGGAGGCCAGAAATGGACCATTTGCCAAATCCTCCTTGGAAAACAGGCCATTTTGGGCCTCAAGAGGGCCTTGGGGGGGAGAGGCTGTTTTCACCCTCCCAAGGCTCCTAGAAAGACCGTGGAGCTTGGGCAGAGTGCAAAAACAGGCATGCCATTGTGTTCCAGGAGTGGGGTGGGCACACGTGCATGCATGGCCCCCCCCCATGGAATTATGGGTGTGGGCACAAACACAGCGTCCCCCCCTTTTGGCATGTGAACCAAAATAGGTTCACCACCACCGTTCGAAATCTTACACGTAAGACGGCCTTCTTTAAAGCTTTTCTAAAACTGGAGATTTTAACCGTTGAGCTCAGCCGAGATTTTCTGGTAGGTAGGAAAACCAGTGTACTGACGGGAGGAAGAATGGCAGGAAGTAGGATCTCACTCCTTTCGCCAGAACTTTTAAAAGACTTCCCAGGCGGCAGCGTCCTTCCAAATTATACCAAGATAGCTGCCAGAGGATGCTGACTAACGAGATGCTAAATAATGGGAAATGAGTAAAAACAAGCTGTAGGGCATCTTGAAGCTTCCAGGGTTGAGATGCACTGTTGTACTACAACAAGGTCCCGGAGAGGAACAGAATAATAGAAACATAGAAACATAGAAGACTGACGGCAGAAAAAGACCTCATGGTCCATCTAGTCTGCCCTTATACTATTTATTTCCTGTATTTTATCTTACGATGGATATATGTTTATCCCAGGCATGTTTAAATTCAGTTACTGTGGATTTACCAACCACGTCTGCTGGAAGTTTGTTCCAAGGATCTACTACTCTTTCAGTGAAATAATATTTTCTCACGTTGCTTTTGATCTTTCCCCCAACTAACTTCAGATTGTGTCCCCTTGTTCTTGTGTTCACTTTCCTATTAAAAATATTTCCCTCCTGAACCTTATTTAACCCTTTAACATATTTAAATGTTTCGATCATGTCCCCCCTTTTCCTTCTGTCCTCCAGACTCTACAGATTGAGTTCGTGAAGTCTTTCCTGATACGTTTTATGCTTAAGACCTTCCACCATTCTTGCAGCCCGTCTTTGGACCCGTGAAACCAGTGAATAAGAGGAATCTATGCCTCTAGTTCAGTGATGGCGAACCTTTTTTTCCTCAGATGCCGAAAGAGCATGCGCATTCACTCTCGCGCATGCCTAAGTGCCCACACCTATAATTCAATGCCTCGGGAAGGCGGAAACAGCTTCCTCGGAGGTCCTCTGGAGGCCGGAAATAGCCTGTTTCCCAACTTCTGGTGGGCCCAGAATGCTCGTGTTTCACCCAGAGCCTCTGTGTGAGCCAAAAATCAACTGGCCGGCACACATGCACATTGGAGCTGAGCTAGGGCAACCCATATCATAGGTTCACCATCACTGCTCTAGTTCTTTTACCCGAGTGTACATGTTCACATACTGGTAGCCCTGAACTTACAACCATTTGTTTAGTGGATGTTCAAATTTACGATAGCCCTGAAAAAGTGATTCACCATCCAACCACCGCATCATATCCGAGTCTCCGGAGAGGGGCGGCATACAAATCCAATAAATAAAATAAATAAATAACAAATAAATATCTATGAGATAAAAATGTGGGCATTTCACAGTTGTTCATATATCAGAAGATGGTTGCGGCTGGGTTGGGTCCCTTGACCACCGTTTGTGTCCTTCTCAGCCAGCTGCCGACGAGCAAAGGCTATGGGGGAAGCCAAATTTGCCTAATGACCACTTGGTTCACTAAATAACTTCAATGATCCCAATGACCAACACTGTGTGGGAAAATGGTCACAATACGGCTCATTTCACAACCGCCTCACGTTAACCACACAGATTCCGGTTCCAATTCTGGTCATAAGTTGAGAATTGCCCCCACTGGGCTAAATCAAGCTTGATTTATTCAGTAAACAATCTAAACAGCTGCCTTGAGTTCACCTAGCTTACTCAGCAAAAAACAAGTACACAATATTTATTATACACAGTGTGATGTGTGGAACGTGTTTGTCAAAGGAGTGCCAAGGTGCTTTGGCTCTAGGGGAACTCAATTATTTTTGCCAGTGTTGACTTCTGTCGGAGTTTCTGGCTACATTACTTGGAATATGCCTTTGCTCAACAGTCTAACTTGGATTAATATTTACATTAGAACTTCTAAAGTACTGTAAAGAATTCCTCAAATCGCTAAACACAGATCATCATCCTTCTGTTTGCAGAAGCATGTTATTTAAAATAATTCTTCCTGTGAAATTAAACTAAATTCATAGGAGGATTCTCATAATACAATATTAATCCCCGATTTGCTTTATACGGGCCTGAAGCTTTCTCGTAAAACATTTCAAGATCACCACTGCAGGACAAAGTATAAGGAGAACAGGGAGTCTGGGGGGGGGGATAATTTTGAAATTCCCTGACATTTCCCTGTAACTTGCGATCTAATTAAGGCGTGGCCGTAGATAATGTCATACCAAACGGCTAAGCTATGGAGAAAAATCGGTAGCTGAGGAAGCAAGTTGTTGCCACAGTTATGCTCATTTTCGCTTGACAGTGCCAGGCGGTGCGATCTGTTGTTTTTTTTAACATGATTTCCCCCTGACTTTTAAACATTTTAATACAGTTTTTTTCCCCCTGATTTATTCCATTTTTTCCACAAATTTCCTGATATTTCTCAATTCAATTCATTAGATTTGTATGCCGCCCCTCTCCGAAGACTCGGGTTGGCTCACAACAATAATAAAAACAGTATAATAATGGAACAAATCTAATAATAAAATTATATTAAAAACCCCAACAATTTAAAAACCATAAAACACATACATACCAAACATAAAATATAAGAAAGCCTGGGGGAGATATCTTAATTTCCCCATGCCTGGCGATATAGGTGGGTCTTGAGTAACTTGCGAAAGACAAGGAGGGTGGGGGCCGTTCTAATCTCCGGGGAGAGTTGATTCCAGAGGGCCGGGGCCACCACAGAGAAGGCTCTTCCCCTGGGGCCCGCCAAATGACATTGTTTGGTCGATGGGACCCGGAGAAGGCCAACTCTGTGGGACCTCATCGGCCACTGGAATTCGTGCAGTAGAATGCGGTTCCGGAGGTATTCTGGTCCAATGCCATGAAGGGCTTTAAAGGTCATGACCAAAACTTTGAATTGTGACCGGAAACCGATCGGCAGCCAGTGCAGGCCACGGAGTGTTGTAGAAACGTGAGTGAATCTAGGAAGCCCCATGATAGCTCTCGCGGCCGCATTGTGCACGATCTGAAGTTTCCGAACACTTTTCAAAGGTAGCCCCGCCAATTTCACTGATAATCCCCATTATTAGTGTCCGCACGCGATTTCGCTACCTGCGCAGGTGCAGAAGCAGAATTGCACTGGACTACGCTAGCACTCAGAGCCATGGGGGCGAGCACAGGTCACCCGTTCCACCTTAGCAGCCCACCTCTGATGTTATTACATAAATAGGACGTTGCTTGAACCCCCCCCCCCTCTGTTTTGTACAGAGAGCACAGACAGATCTTGGCCCCAGCATCTTCAAAGAGAAAAGGGTGAGATCTGTAGAACTCTCCGAAAGAGCTAATTAGAATTGCCCCCACCCTCCCTGTCTTTCCTAAACTACTCAAGACTCACTTATACCGCCAGGCATGGGGGAGTTGAGATATTCCTTCCCCCTAAACCATTACAAGTTATGTATGGTATGTTTGTGTGTATGTTTGGTTTTATAATAAGGGTTTTTAGGTGTTTATTATTGGATTGTTACATGCTGTTTTTATCATTGTTGTTAGCTGCCCCGAGTCTACGGAGAGAGGCGACATACAAATCCAATAAATTATTATTATTATTAATGCCAGGTGACACACGGGAAATGCTGTTTACAAAACTAACTTTCTCTAAGATACAAATGGGCTGGACCACACCGCCAAAGAAGCTAGTTATTGTGTATGTTTAGATGGCAAAACCCAGAGATTAACAAGCAATAGATCCAAGGGAGATTTGCAAGGATTTGTAAATCAGCACAGATTAGGGCAGATTGCTGTGTGTGCAGGCTGCTGAAATGATAATGGAAGTTGGAAAAACTGGGAGGTGAGTTTGTCCACGTAGGGCTGACTTCAGCTCAGCCACGATGCCCGAAACAAACGCCTGGGTTCAGAATTGCTCTCCTATATTTCCTATACCTTTCTTCTATTCCTATACTGTATCTCTTCTTCTACTCTTTCATTGATATGTTATATTACTATATATTATTTCTTAGATATATTTTACTATGAGTATCTCCTCTATAACCTTCATCATGTATTTTACTATGTGTATATAGATATATACCCACTAAAACCCTCATTGTGTGTTGGACAAAATAAATAAATAAATAAAATAAATAAATAAATTAGTAAAAGAAAAAAGAAAAGTCTATAGGCCCTGGCATTCAGGAGTCTACTCAAAAGCAAAGTAAATTTTGTGAGCCTAAAACTTACCCACTTTTGAGATGACTTACAACATTCCAGGGATAGGAGGTCAGCTAGGAACAGTACAAAAATCAGCTGTGGCAAGCATCTAATTTATTATCTCACACTATGCTGAAGATTAAATGCTACCATAAAAGGCATTTTATGCGCATTTATGGTGGTCACTCTTTGCATAACGCAAAACAGCCAGAGATGCAATGAGTAATAACGCCATGTGCTTTGAAACAGGAAGGAGGCTTCGCAGCTTAGTTACTTATTATTTTTATTTAAAACATGAATGTCTTCTTCATGTCAAGTCATATTAATTAGCTATTGAGCTGGTATTCCCATGCACGATTCCTCCCAAGTAAGTCACATTACATTCAATAGTTTTACTCTCAAGCATTTGGGTAATAATAGCCAAAAGCAGCATTTCCCTTTGGCCATTGAGAACAAACCAATTGCAATGGGGGATACTTGTCTAATGAGAAAATTTTAATATATGAGAGAATTTGGCCTTTCCAATATTCCAATGATTATCTCAGGGGCCGCCTTCTGCTGCAAGAATCCCAGCGACCAGTTAGGTCCCACAGAGTGGATCTTCTCCGGGTCCCGTCAACTAAAGAATGTCGCTTGGTGGGACCCAGGGGAAGAGTCTTCTCTGTGGCAGCCCCGGCCCTCTGGAACCAACTCCCCCCGGAGATTAGAATTGCCCCCACCCTCCTTGCCTTTCGTAAGCTGCTTAAAACCCACCTCTGCCATCAGGCATGGGGGAATTGAGACCCTCTTCCCCATAGGCCTTTACAATTCTATGCATGGTATGTATGTATGTATGTTTGGTTTTTTATATTAATGGGTTTTTAATTGTTTCTAACATCAGACTACTATTGTACACTGCTTTATTGTTGCTGTTAGCCGCCCCAAGTCTCCGGAGAGGGGCGGCATACAAATCTAATAAATAAATAAATAAATAAATAAATAAATAATTTTCAGGGAATTGCAAATTGGGCTCATAACACTGCAAGGAGCAAAGAAAAATGCCGTGATTATCATTCTGGCAGGTTCTCCCCAAGTTATAGATTCTCTCATTCCTTAAAGATTGAGCAAATCCAAGAACTCTCAGAAGAAAAAGTACAAGCAGCTGCATATACTTGTTTTTCCATCAGACCATCTGGAAAAGAAATCACCCAGAGAATGCAAAAAGTATGTTTAAGTGCTTTACCTTAGGAAAAACTACTGCCCAACAACAGAATTCCTTTCCCAAGAATTCCTTTTCTAAGATTGGTGATAAAAATGAGAGAAGACTGCTTATTCACCCTACAAAAACATGGCTTTTCTCTTGTTTGCTTCCTAAATCACAGCACCGAAGGGAAAAGTGATATCCAAATAGCTTACAATCATAAACATATCAACTGGTAAATTACGTCCTGATCAGTATTATTAGAATTATAAATTGTAAAATACATTTCTCTGGTTCCTATTACTTCCTGTTCACTGTTTAAGAATTTGCTTTATGGAAAGCATTATACACGTCTTTGAATAAATCATTAATATACTGTAAACCACTTGGATGAAATGAATTCCTATTATGTTCAACAAATAGCTTGCAACTAGGACAAATGCAAATATATTGCATAACAGAATTCTGGAAAGAGCATTCATTTCACAACTTGATACTTGGCAAATGGCACGCAGAGAGCCACAACATTTAAGAAACACAGGTAGTCCTCAACGTATGATCACAACTGGGCCAAAATTTAGGTTCCTTGCATTCGCTGGCTGGGGAATTCTGGGAGTTGAAGTCCAGATCTCTTCAAGTGGCCAAGGTTGGGAAACACTGCCTTAGAGAGAATTTGTTAAGTGAATTTTGTTTCATGCCTTCTTGCCACATTTGCTAAGTGAATCACTGCAGTTGTTAAAGTTACTAACATGTTTGTTTAATGAATCTGGCTTCCCCATTGTCTTTGCTTGTCAGAAGGTTGGAAAAGTGGTTCACATAACCCCCTTGGGCAACCGTTTTGTATATGAACCGGTCGCCAAGCATCCAAAATTTGATGCTGCAGTGGTTGTGTTAAAAAATAGCGTCACGTTTTTCAGTGCTATGGTAACTTTGAACAGTCACTAAATGAACTGTTGTTAAGTTGAAGACTACCTATATTACAGGTAATACTGGGACACCGATTAGCAGACAATACAGATAGTTTCTGAGTAGTCTCTAGAGCAGTGATAATGAACCTTTTTTCCCTTGGGTGCCAAAAGCGCAAGCATGCGTGCGCTATTGCGCATGTGTGAGTGCCCACACTCATTACCCAATGTCTGGGAAGGGCAAAAATGGCCTCTCCCATTTATTTATTTATTTATTAATCAGATTTGTATGCCGCCCCTCTCCGCAGACTCGGGGCAGCTCACAGCAATAATAATACAATGTAAACAAATCTAATATTTAAGTTAATTTAAAACCTCAATTTAAAACCAATCATACATACTAACATACCATGCATAAATGTTATAAGCCTAGGGGCAGGGAAAGTCTCAATTCCCCCATGCCTGACGACAGAGGTGGGTTTTAAGGAGCTTACGAAAGGCACAGAGGGTGGGGGCAACTCTGATATCTGGGGGGAGTTGGTTCCAAAGGGTCAGGGCCGCCACAGAGAAGGCTCTTCCCCTGGGTCGCGCCAAACGACATTGTTTAGTCGACGGGACCCGGAGAAGGCCAACTCTGTGGGACCTAACTGGTCGCTGGGATTTGTGCGGCAGAAGGCAGTCCCAGAGATATTCTGGTCCGGTGCCATGAAGGGCTTTATAGGTCATAACCGGGGGCCCTCTGGAGGCTGCAAGCAGTCAATTTCCCGACTTCTGGTGAGTCTGATAAGCCCATTTTTCGCCCACCCCTCCACCTAGAGGTCCCTTGGAAGCCAATAAGGCCCACCCAGAGCCTCTGCATAAGCCAAAAATCAACTTGCCGGTGGGGCAACAGCTCATGTGGCAACAGATATGGCTCCGCATGCCATCTGTGGCTCATGTGCCATAGGTTCGCCATCACAGCTCTAGAGCATACACAAATCCGCCAAACCAGCTCTATAAAGTGAGCACTCAGTGAGCACATCCGCCAAGCCAGCTCCAAATAAATAAATAATCTTCCAAAAAGCAGAGAGAGAAGTTACTTTAAGACGTGCTCCTGCATTGTCTGCAAAGGACGCGTATATTTATAATGCAAGAAGCTGCATCAGTCATTAAAAAGCACAAAGTCGAGATGCCACATGACATGATTATTTTGAAAGTATTTGAACATTATCTTTCTACGGTATCTTACCGGGACATGGAATGCATGCAAAGGATGTTCCAACTTAATTAGGCCAAAACACAAATATCCAAACAATTTAAAACACCAAGTGGTAAGAACACAGAGGGCAACTTCAGGAAAACTCTACCCACAATTAAGGCAACAAGAGTTCCACCCTAGGCATTCATTAAATAGAAACACTGTGATTTAAAGCTGGGGAAACAAACGGAGGTGATAGAATGTCAAATTTCTTTCTTGTTAAAGTTACTGGTTAATGTCTTATATAATTAATGAACTAAACAGAGTTGCTGGGAGGGGTGCAAAGCATACAATTCATACATAATAATAATAATAAGACCAACTCCTCTTTCAAGGTAGAACAGCCCCTTGATAGCTTTCCTACCAGGACAGAGTGGCAACCACAGGATAGCATGCAACCCACAGTCTGTTTCCGGCAGCCCTCAGAGGCCTTTTTTATTTTGTGATTTTGACACTCTGAGAGGGAAAACAGTTGGGCTGTCTGTATAAAAAAATAAAAATAAAGAAATCACTCCAAAATTCTTCTCCAGCCAGGTACGTTCACCCATTCTGGATCCTCAAGTCTCCCCAAAAAGTAGAGCACAGACTTTGCTAAGTTCATATCTTATCTCTTATCTATCTATCTATCTATCTATCTATCTATCTATCTATCTATCTATCTATCTATCTATCCATCCATCCATCCATCCATCTATATATTCTATCTATCTATCCAGGCATCCACCCACCTATCTTCTCTATGAATCTACTGTATCAATTTATCTATAGATCTATCTATCTACCTACTCCCCTTACCTTCTATATCCACCTTTCATCTATGTACCTATCATATATCCATCCATCCATTTATCTCTATTAAATTGATGTAGACCCCTCCCCCATCTCATGAAAGTGACTCTTCACTTTGCTGGGCTTGTTCTAAACATTAAAAAAAAAAAACACTGAAGGGAGTAAGGCCCCAAGGAAAGAAGAGCAAAAGAAAGAAAAGGGGAGGGGGGGATCATAACAGATGATGGTGATGATGATAGTAGTAGTAATAATAATAACAACAACAACAATAATAATAAACAACGTGCCCTTTTAACAAAGGCCATAACAGCGAGCCATATGCAACTAACAAAGACAGACAGTAGGCAATACACACACTTAACTAGAAGATATCTAATAAAACCACAAACCTAGAGTTGCATTCTCTATTATGTGCTTCTCCCAAGAGAGAGAGCTATTTTGGGGGGGCTCTCCCACCTGATGTGGACCCCCTCCCCGGAAGCAGCCTCTGGGAAGGAGGGAGGGCTCTGGATGAGGAGGGGGCAGCCAGGGTGCGGGGGGGGGGAAAGACACAAGATAATAAATGATGGTAGAAAAGGAATCCGCGGGGTTTTGAGAGGGGGAGCGGAATGGCAGCCCCCCCCCAATGGATGTGCTTTGTTCAAAAGGCGGGAAAGGGAAGAATCAGGGGGAAGGAGCCCCCTCCCCAAGATTCCTGTCAGCATTCTCCTCAGGCATTCTCCTCAGGTGGAAGGGGGGGCTGCACATTTCCTCCTTCTCTCTCTCCCCCCCCCCCGGAAACTGACCTGTTGCAGAAGGGCGGGACGGGGAGGGGGCTCCCTTAGAGACTCCTGCCCCCTTCACCCCCACTCAGGCGCCTCCATCCTCTCTTTCTCTTTCTCTTCCCCCCCCCCCCCCCCCCTCAGACACTCGGCCCTCTCGCCGCCCCCTTGGATCCCTCCGCCTCTCCTCCCTCGTGTATCTCCCGGGAGGGGGGAAATAACCCAGCTCCTCGTCTTGACGAGTTCTGAGAGGATTGTTACAACCTCCCCCCACAAAAAAAATAAAGGAATTCTAATCCAAAAAACAACGGTGGGATTATTTTTCCGGCCCGAGGCGGAAGGATCTCTCGCGCTGGAGTGGAAAGATACGCAGAGCATGCCGGGGATCGTAGTTCTCGGATTGGCGTGGTTGATATTTTTGGTGGTGTGTTTTTTTTCACCCCCTTTTCCTCCGCGCTTACCCGACTCCGAAGCAGGCAGAGGAGCTGATTGGTTGTGAAGGGAAGGCGCGCCCCTCTCCTCGCCTGGAGAAGAAGAGAGATTGGGCGACACGTGCGACGCTCGCATTAACGTCCCCCCCCCACGCACACACCCGGCGCTGTCCGCCTCCCTAAGCCCCGCCCATCCACTCACCCACCCTCCCACCCACCCTCCTCCGGGCGCGAGCCGAAGGAGTTGGCGGCGCGCGCAGCCCGGTGCGAGTGGGCGTGGCCTCGCTGGAGCTCTGCCTCCTTGGCAGGCTGCCGGTTCTTCGCCCGCCAGCGAGCGAGTGAGCGAGGGAGGCAACCAGCCAGCGGCCGCCGAGTCCCTCCGGCGGGGAAGGAACGGCGGCGGAGCGCCGGGCGCCCGCGGAGAGCCGTCCCTCCGCCTCCCCGGACCCGTGCAGGTCGGTCTGCATGCTTTTCTCCTCACTTTGCGAAAAGTTTTACCTCAGGCGTGAGGGGAGAGACAGGCCCGTGAGGGGAGAGGAGCCGCTTTGTGTCGCTCCGGGACGGACGGGGGATATTTTTTTTTTTTGCGGGGGGGGGGTCTTTGTCGAATGGGGCGAAGGAAGGACGGGAGCCCCCCTTCTTTTTTTTTGCTCCCCCGGGACCTTCCCGCTCCGCGGCGGGGGTGTCTTGAGGGGGAAAGGGGGGCGCAGCGAGCGCGGCTTCCTGGCGGAGGGGAGGGGGAGGGGGCCCAGGGGGGGCGAGGGAGGGAAACGAGCAACAACCTCCCCCCTCCGAATGGCCTTGAGACAAATTTGGCGCTTCTCCCCATCCCGTTTCTTTGGATGGAAAGTTTGGGGCTGGACGGTGAAGGGGGGGGCAGAAACACAGGGCGGTGGTTTCTTACTGTTTCCTTCGCTATCTTCTTTATTTTATTTATAGAAACATAGAATATTGACGGCAGAAAAAGACCTCCTGGTCCATCTCGTCTGCCCTTATACTATTTCTTGTATTTTATCTTAGGATGGATCTATGTTTATCCCAGGCATGTTTAGATTCAGTGACTGTGGATTGACCAACCACGTCTGCTGGAAGTTTGTTCCAAGCATCTACTACTCTTTCAGTCAAATAATATTTTCTCACGTTGCTTCTGATCTTTTCTCCCCAACTAACCTCAAATTGTGCCCCCTTGTTCTTGGGTTCACTTTCCTATTGCAAACACTTTCCTCCTGAACCTTATTGAATTTATTTTACTTTTTTGAAATTAATGAATTATTAAACTGCACAACTTTTTAAAAACGTATTTATCTTCTCTATAGAGTTTATATCTGTATTTATTGTCTGTAGGTTGTAAGATCTTTGGGTTGAACGGGCTTCATCCTTGCTATGAAGTTCTGGGACTGCCTCTTAATTGTTCTTTAAGAAGGGGGTTTTTTTAATTAAAAAAATCATATGCTTTTGACAACAGAGGATGCCTTGATTTCCCAAGGATGGAAGCTGTTATGGTACCGATAGATAAAGGAGACATATTTGTAGCTCAGAGTTGAACTGTGGGGTCCTTGGTTTTCTCTGAGCTGGGTAGATTTCTTGCAGACTTTTCATGAGTAGACTAGGTAACAACATCAGTGTAAGAACTGAGGAGGGTTGTGCAGAAGAAGAAGGGTGGGGGCAAAGGACTGGGGGGTCCTTGGTTCTCTCTGAGCTTGGTTGTTTCCTTCCAGATGTTTCTTTATCCAAACCAGGTAACATCAGTGCTAGTAAGGAAAAAGCTTTGCTCTCTGTTTAACATTGACAGGGCAAGCAACTAAACTGAGAGCAAACTCTTCTCCCTCCCAGCACTGAAGATATGCTACCTAGTTTGGGTAACGAAGCATCTGTAAACAACCAAGTTCAGAGAGCACCAAGCACTCCTCATCTGTTATGGTTCTGGAGACTGCAGCATACCTCCCTAAGGGACCAAAAGGGAAGCCAGGATTCTTTTAGAGAAGCAAGGATTTGTGTTTTTGTTCAACATTTTACTATTTTACACTCAGAATTTGGGGAAAGAAAGCAAGGTAGAGCTAGCATTTGGAGAAACATTAGATTCCTCTTCCACTTAACTGTATAATTTTTTATTTGTATCCCATCTTTCTTTGTTTTTACAAATAACTCAAGGCAGTGAACATATCCAACACATCTTCATCCTATTTCCCCACAAGAACAACCCTATGGGATGGGGTGGAGTGGGCTGAGAAACTGACTGGCCCAAGGTCATACAAATCCCACCTTAGCTTCCATGGCTAAAGTGGGATTAGAAGTCACGGGTCCTGTTTCTAGCCTATGCCTTAACCACTACATCAATCTGGAATCTGGTGATCTTACTCAGTTATGTATTTAATATATAGCAAACAACTATTAGTCTTAGTCCCCCCCTTTAATAAGATAATATCAATCTGATATGGTTAATGAATACTGTACACATTTTGCCGATGTTCAAAGTGCTTCAAAGTTATGTAAATATTAAATATTTAATTTTATAGAGAATAGAAGTATATAATTCTTAGTTATACAAGAGTTGAAAATGTGAATGCAAAACTTAGAATTTTTCTTCTCCAGAGACATTCTTCTTTAAGAGCTCCCTCCTTCCCCTAGCAGTTTCCATTGTGCTTTCTAGGATCAAATAGAAATACTCTTTGTATTATATTATTATTGAATATATGCACAAAGCAATTGTGCTTTGTTTTTTAAGGCTTTATTAATTATTTATAGAAAGCTGACTGGTTCTCACATGTCTTTTCTGCTTGTTTTGAATTATTTTATAGTGAAATGCATTGCATTATAAGAGCATAGAAGTTATAATTGATGGACAATGAGAACTAAGGAAACAAGGTTTTTGTGCAGCTCTTTATATCTGCTTAACTCATTTTCATAATTTTGACCATAGGAATTTTCAGAAAGTAATAGATGTTTCTATTGGCTTAAAAAGGTGAATGTTTTCCAAAACAAGCATAATTTAAATGCTCCACAAAGCTAAAACAATTGTATTGAGCTAGTCTTATTTTGAAAATCTGAAAAACCCTTTTTAAATGCATATGACAAATTCCATTACATTTGAAAGGCTCAATATAGTTCATTATTAAATGTTGCACCAATAGATTGTTTCTGCTGAAAATACGAAAAACTTTTTAAAACAGAAAACTGCTAATGACTTAAACAGACCAAAAACAGTCTTGGTAAAAGTTTGATGCTCTTTTCAGTTCTCAAATATATTAGAAAAGATTGACCCACAAAGTAGAATTGTATGTAATTTCCATTCATTTTATGGTAAGTCGTATTAGAGACGTATCTAAATATGCTGTTTTCTCAAAATATTTATTTACTATAGTGAATTTTTTTTTGAATGAGATAATTTACTGCTTACTTAGAATGACATCTTTTTGAAATATTAGGATGAATTGTTTAATTATATTTTGTGGATCTTGTTATTAAGATTCCCTCATATTAATATTTTTTTATATTGAGTACTATAGGTTTCTTGATACGTAACTTTTAAGAAAGTTCAGTCCAGTGTAGGTTTAATTTAATTGAGTTAGGGTTAGGGTTAGCTTTATCTAAAAGTTAATATTTAAAGGACTGAATTATACATCTTTATTTCAGTTAAAGGTTCTGTATGGAACCTTTAGTAACATTGAGTATAACCTGAATACTGTTTTAAAAGCTGAGTAATTCATCACAAATAACTTTATTTCATGTTACTATTGAAAAATTACATTTTTAATAATGCTTAACTCTGCGTATAATATAACCAGTTAAGCACATAAAACAACTTATATCCACTTTATTTCAATGGTGCACATTCTTAAGTTTCTTTAATTGAAATTAGTGTACTGTATAGTCTGTACAGTACTATTATTGCACTTATACTTTCATAAAGATACATCATTTGCTTGCAGAATTGGGACAAAAGTAGAAGATATGTTAAGCGTATTAGAAGCAAAGTGTGCTACATTTTATCTAAAGTATAATACTGTACTGCCAAATGAGAAAAAACAATACTGTAGTTGCTTCTCTTCATAATCTTGTTTGGAAATTATAGCATAATACAGTTCCATTGTTTCTTTAACATAAAATGTTAGTAAAGATCTCTCTTTGAAACTGTCAAGATAGTTTATTTTAAACAAAACATTAAGTAATTAATTTTCCATTGATGCATCTACATTTATAAATGTACATAATTTAAAGTGCTGTTGTCCAACGTTTTATGCCAGTATCTGCATAGAATTTCTTCTAAAGTTTATGTATCTCTGCTCAAAGAAATAAATAGGATACTCTATTATAAGAAATGTTTTTCTGTAGCTTTTAAAACATCCGTTCTTACCATTAAACACTGTTAGTAACAGTTGCCATGCAAATGTTCTGTTGGAGCATTGCGGATTTAAGGTGAAAATTTTGAATGGTTAGATGCAGTCTTCTTAAGAGATGTGTGGTAAGTTACTGCCCCATCCTTTGTTGCTGAAGCTATGTTTATGTAATAAATAAAACAATGATTTCTTATCTCTTTAAAGCTTTTAGAAAGGATACTTGCATAACATTCAGTATGATGCAGTTCATGATATAATGCTGAAGATGTAGAATATTTATATGCAAACATTGTTTCTTGCATTCAGATAGGATTGCATTTTTCTTTACATTTTGTAAGGCAAACAAATTTGTTGACCTTTACCATGAAAACAATACACAGTGTCACTATGGAATAGAGAAAATAATATACTGATATGTTTTTAATGATAAGCAGCATAAGATCTTTGTCACAATATCTTCAATATTTGCTTATTTATTAAAAGAGTATGTCCTGTCTATTGTTACTAAATAAATGTTAATATGACTTCCCTGATTCAGATGTTTTAGCCAACTCAGAAATGCACAATTATGATAGAATAAAATGATAAAATTCTAATAAGGGAGGAATGTATGGGAGCTAAGAAGCACCTCTATTCCACACATAATTTTTTGTCAGTGCTATATTACCTGTAGACAGATTTTTATCCAGTCATTTTTAAATGCAGACTGAAATATAAGGCCTGGGCCTATAAGCACTGAGTATATGTAGAGACTCACTTTGTAGTTAATGTGGTCATTATAATGGATACTTTATTCTTGGCTGCAATGGTTTTTAGTGTTTACAGTATATTTTAATTCTTTTAAAATTTTTGTCTGCTGCCCATGTCTTTTCGTAAGATGGACAGCAGTATTAAACATTTATGCATTATGTATACTAGATACATCAGGCAAAGTTGATAAAGTGAATATGTAACAAATGTAAAATATACTTTCAATAAAGAATAGATAAGGAATACTGTGTTATAATTCACCCCAAGATGTCATTGATAGTTGTTATTATTTTTCATTTCAAATGAACTACCAAAAATTAATTGGAAATAACCTATTAAAATTTAAGAAATAGAGCTAGTGCAGTCTCTTACAAGTCACAAAATCACAGTACTGCTGCATTTTGGAGCATTCCAATTTCAACATAAAGTAGATTATTAATGCAACAATTAGGCCTGACTTATTGATGACTATATATACAAATGTTCCACATCCAGCCTGTTCCCAATGAAAGCTTGTGGCTCTTCTGGGGATATTTCAGTGATATCCTTGCTGCTCCTCCTGAGCTAAGCATAGTTATTGTTTTTAGGCCACTATCACACAAACCCAAATAAATGAATGACTTATTGGTAATCATGTTCTGAAGTTGCCCATCCCGGTCTAACTTGCTGTTAAAATATCATTTCAGACAAAGTTTGAAATTTTCATCCAAAATGAACTTAAAAGATTCAGTACTTAAGAGTATATTATTTAACATTGTAGAAGAAAATTATAATGATAATACTGTACTTCTGCATATTAATCAAAATTTTCTTGTTTTATCTGCACAGGGGAGGAAAATATCTTGGTGACCTATGAATAAAAAAAGACAATTGCTACAAAGGATTTATGATAATCCCTGAAATTCAGAGGCCAACTAAAAACTAGTGCTAATATATGCACAATTTTGTGCCACATATTCAGGTATAGTTAAGACTATTGTTTATTTATTTGTCTAGAATGTCAGTGTTCTACTACATAATTTTAATATTTGGCTCAGAAACAAAATAGGGAAACAATTCAATACAATAACTACTTGATTTCCGGATAAATCATTTATAAATATATTTAAAACCTTCCCATCATGGTATTGTATATAAATGCCAAAACCAGCTTTAGAGAATCCTGAAGTTCCAGAGAGATGATTCAGGATTGGAGCTTCATTGAAAATTAGAATGGACTAGTTTCAGTCCCACTTGCTTCATGCCAGAGAAATGAAAGTAATTCAGATTACGGCTTTTATTCCCATTGTTTTGTTATTCAACAAAAAAATTATAAGGAATGGGAAGAGAAAAGGAGCTGTAAAGATAGGAAATCCCTTGTGCTTTCTATAGTACTAATAGTATTGTTATGAGTGCTAATATTATTGTTATGAGCCTTTCTGTGCTTGGTGTTATTTTACACCATTCATTAAACTGAGAATGCAAATATTGCTACAAAATAGTATTAAAATTATGACACTGCATAAAAGAGTAGGTCACGCTTACATTGGGTTTTTTTTTCACAGATCCTACACAGTGTTTCATTATTTTAAATAAATTATTCATGGGCAGCTAAATGCTCCTTCATAAACATGAACTTAACGTTAATGGAATATAAATTCCCACAGCTTTATATCCATTACTAATAGAGCCAGGGTTAATGAATCTCTTACTGCTAATAAGAGGTACTGATTTGTATGGTTGTTGTAGGAGTTGCTTAGTGGAAATCTTCTGTTTTTGTCTTTTACCCTTGGAACTAGTACAAGTAGTCCTCACTTATCTAATGCAATTGGGACTGGCTAAGTGATGTGATCATTAAGTAAAAGTCATGTGACTTTCTAGCTGTAGTCATTAAATGAATCACAGTGGGTCATGAGGCATATAATTTCATAAAAAGGTATATGTAATGCTATCTTTTACCTATGTTTTATTATCTTTAAAACAACCAGGATACATTGTAGACAACTCTGGCAATAGCTATATAATGCTTGTAAAAATGATGTTGGATCATTTAATCCTCCTATAAAGCTTTTAGAAAACACATGTTGAAGGGATGTAGCTGTTGCTGGCTGACATATTTGGATTTTGTCCAGACTAGGTGAATTCTACTAAAACAAAGGAAATGATTTCAGACAATTCTCTTGGCTGAGCAAGGCTACTGTAAAAATAGTTGCTAACTATCATTTAAGTGCTAGATGATACTGCATGGGAAGATTTCCTCCTAGCATGGGAAGGGTCAGGAGTACCATTTGGGCAGCACTTTCTCAGATGATTAAAAAATCTACAATTTGGACAGGAAATGGTAAAAAGCCGCTATTTAAGTTTTCTTCTTTTTGAGAACTACTGTCGGGTATTGTATGAAAATACTTTGGTTTAGATGCATTTTACGAGTTGGGTTCTATGGTTGCAATGACATTTTTCCCACTTGACTCATAGTGAGAAACTAAACTTCTAAATCTATATTTGGTAATAATATATACTTTTATCAGAATGGATAAAAGCATAAAAAGTTTAAGAGTGATGAATTTTGTCTATCATCAGATCCAGCTGTACTTAATAAGTAGGAAATTGAAAAATATGCAAAATAGACTAGAGGAGAAAGAATTTCTATACTGTATAGGCTAAAATTTGGTGTAGCTATTTTAAATATGAACTTGTTATATGACAGTGTAGATTTTGTTTTAAGTACATTGTTTTTTAAGAGTACTACTTTTTAATTTGACAATTTTGGAATGAGTGCATATACATAATTTACACATTATGTTTTATAAATCTTTTGAGCAAAGTAGCTCCCAACCTCTGCAACAAACTTAGATTGTATTATTTATATATTGATGAGGTTATAATAAATTTAAGATATACTTCAGAAATATTTTAAATGGCATTAAGTATAGCAATCTCAGGAACACCCAACAGATGGTCTCCACTTACCAAGTGCCTCTTCCAGTAACTGTTCAGAGTTAGTGCTGAAATGTTTTACAACAAATGCCCACCTTCACAGTGCCCCTCAGTCACATGATTGCCATTGCAGTCAGTATAAATTGTCCTGTGCTTGACCCATCGTTCTTTTTTCTCCCCTGACGGGTAGAGAGATGGAGAGGAAGAGATTACAAGAGAGCAAGCAAGCACACCACAGGGAATACACCAGACTGATGGCACTGGCATATTGCTTTCGTATTTCCCCAGTGGGTGCCTGCTTACTCTTCTTGTAATCCCTTCCTCTCCAAAAAATGTAAATACAAACATTAATTCCCTCCTTGCTGATTTTCCCAGGATGTGTGTGCATTCCAAAGGGAGAGTATGTGCATGTGGATGATTTCCTACTTAGCAACTGTTTTGTTTAATGACAACTGCTGTTTCCAGTTGTTGCTAACTGAGGACTACTTGTGTTTAAAAAAAGATGATGGACTGTAGGAGTGCCTGAGAATGATTCATAATCATGAGAACAAGTACAATCTTCCCGTCTGGGCTCCATCCTTCCCTGTCCCTTCCAGTCTACTACCCTTTAGCAATAGCATTTAGATGTACAGTATATACTGTTTCATAGTGTTTTTACAGCCCTCTCTAAGCGGTTTACAGAACCAGCATATTGCCCCCGACAATCTGGGTTTTCATTTTACCCACCTTGGAAGAATGGAAGGCTGAATCAACCTTGAGCCGGTGGTGAGATTTGAACTGCTAAACTACAGCTAGCAGTTAGCTGAAGTAGCCAGCAGTGCTGCACTCTAAGCACTGCACCACCCCGGCTCTACTTCTCTTTAAGTAGAATGTAAGCATTTAGATATGATTGATAAGTAAATGCCATTTGACTGAAGAATAAAAGCAGCTAAGAAATGTCTTCAGACAATTATAGCATATGATTAATACTTTTCCTGGGTTTTCTTGACTTATCAGCATCAAAAATGTCAACAAGTATAAATGTTACAGCAAGTATTTGTTAAGCCTGGCATCTGCTACTCACTTCTGGTTTCCCTTCAGATACTCTGTCGCTGATGCTTTTTTAAACTTTTGCTTTTAAGGCTCTGGAGTTTGCTCTCTGGTTAATTCATCTGCCATTGATTCAGTTTCCAATAAAGATGAAAAGATATTCTAGAGCTGACAAAAGCACAGTTTCCATTTCCAACTCTTTCATAAACAATATAAAAATATAAATGGAAACAGTAAAACGATGCTAACATAATTTGTATCTAGTTACTATAGCAACTAGACTCACAGACACGGAAAAACAGCCCACAATATATAGTCTGACATTATATAGGATTTGTATTGACTCCTTTTTTAATTAGGAAACATTTAATAGCACATTAAACATAGGTTAGGCATGTGAGTTCTAGGAGAGTAAAGAGATTAAAATAACTGAAGAAGCAAAGTTGCTGAAGTTCTGAAAGAATTAGCAGGATCAGTGATCACAAGTAGAGAAATATAACTTTGGTGATCACAATTAGGATAATATCATAAAAGGAAAGAAGAATTGGATGAGGCAATGTAGAATGATTTAAACTCAGAAGAGTATGAATCTGAATTTTAAACCTTACATTTTATGGCATGCAGCATGCTGGTTGCTATTAGAAACTGCTTTGTCTATTATTATTTCATATAGAGCAAGGATTCTTTGGGGGAAAGCAATGAGAGCAATTGTGACATTTATAGAAATGTTGGTTTCTGGCTATGACTTTTGGAGTCTGACTGTGGCTTTCATGTCCTCAGCATTCTGATGAGATTTTATTCCAGATTGAGATGGCTTTTTCCAGGAGCAATATATAAATATTGGGATGTATTAGACCCTGGAGCAAGGCAGAAATTTAAGATTCCCCTTATAAAATTATGAGAGATGTTGCTGTGTCAGTCGTTAGAAAAGAAATTTAAGATGATTCTGAATATATATTTAATAGTCATCATAATAAACCTTAGATGTGACTCCAGGAGAGCATGATGAGACTGTATAAGAAAAATGCTTCTCAAACAAGGCAAATATACAAATGTACTAGAACAAAATAGCTGTGGGAACATCTTGATCCGTTGAGAGGTTTTGGAATGTTCAACAGCAATAGATTGCAAGACAAATTGCATTAAGATATGCTAACTGAAATCAAATGTGTTTTCCCTTATATAATGAAATATTCACATGGAACCAGGACTTTTGTTATTTGTGTGTACTTGTGCTGCTTTTTCTAAAATGCAAGTTTTTTTTCCTAGATTCCAAATCTTATCTGATCATTCTATAATTTTGCTCTGATAATGAACCATGGCTTCTTTTTTTCACTAGAAATGCTGATGAAAGGCCGGGTTCTTTGTAAGAGCCTTTTATTGCTCTGAATAGTGATTAGCTAGCTGTACCGAGAGCTGTCAGGGATGAAGTTGAATGCCTGCAGAGCATTCTGGAACATGCCAGTACTAAGAAACTCCTCCCAAACCGTGGAAGTAAAAAAATATTCATTTTCTTCAGTTGAATGAAAACAAAATTAAGATTGGTATTGGCCTGAAATATCTATTGATAGAAATTGATGAGATAATCTTGCACTGTCAGATGCCATCAGCACACACTTGTCTATATTGCTCACTCGATGAATCAAGTGTTCCTTTAAAGGCAGGCTTTTGCAGCAGAGTGCATTAAAAACACATGTCTAATAGGTGCATTCATTTTAATAGGCTCATTCATTGAGCTACTCTGATTAATTAGTGCATGTCGCCATCTGGTATTTACTGAGACCATTCATTTTTAGAATACTGAAATTGCAGGGAATGTTGCACACCAATTACGTTCCTTTTAACTGGATTGTGTTAGTATATAGTATTAGTATAATATAGGAGGTTTTCTTTGTGCTGCAGCCAACATGCCTCTGAAGGAACCTGTCAGCCTGAAATTTAGAACAGAGAACTAGTCCCTTAAAATGCATGGTGGATAGAAGGCGGCACCGTGTATATTGTTTCTTGGACCAATGCACAATCCCAAGAGAACCAAACATAAGAAATTGTATAAAGATATGCGGCCAAGGTTTTCCTTGATGTTATGATTATCGAAAGAGTAGCCTGATATTCTTTGCTTTGTCTTCCTCTGTAACATAAAACAAGTCTCAGCCAGCCTTTCCCTGCAGTGGGATGTAAGACAATGTGATATAGGTACAATGCGCCACATTCAAAATAATTTATAAAATAATGCTATAAAAGATCAAAGGGAAGTATTAAAATTAAGGATAACTTTCTTTTGTTCTTGTATAACCTTTAGATTATAACATCCGTAGGTTTCAGAGTAAATTGCAACTGTCATACTTGCTCTGTTTCAGGTCTTGGTAATTGGCAATTGCATTTACAACTGTTGCAGCATCCTGCTGTCGCATGGTTGCATTTTGTGACTGTGTTGTTGTTTTCCAGCAAAAAGGACCCATTGTTAAGCTTAAGACCACACTATTCACTTAACGTTTACAAGATTTGTTTAATCACAACATCAAAAAAACAGTTATAAGACTGAGTTCGAATACATGATAAGTCAGCTTGCAATCAAAATTCCAGACTCAGTTGTGATTGTAGCTCAAGAATTACGTGTATCACTCTTTAAACAAAGGCAGAAATTCATTAAGCAAATTTTTTAAATATTATAAGATGCCTTTCAATGAAATATTATGCAAAGCTCTTTTAGTTATGTTACAGCTCCCCCTGGTGTTCAGTAAAAATGCTTGCCTGTCTTTAATTAACTTGACATGTAGATCATTATTCTTATAGATCATTATTCTTGTTGACTGTGTATTAACATGAGATGAAAATTTTCCTTTGTACTTTTACTGTATTTGAAAACATAACTGGCTACCTATAAAAACATTTAACTGTTTTATCTTATAACATTATTGTGGAATAGATGAAGCTTAAATGTAGTTCCTATTTTGTCAGTAAAAAGATCAACTAATGAAGTTGAGAAGATCAGCTTCTTGAGTGGCAGTCTGTACATTCACTTCTCACTGATTTTTAATGTCTTTCTTTTACTTTCCTAGGATGAACCAGATTTGATTATGCAAGCAAGACAGCATTAAATAATAAGGAATGATCTTACCACGCACTGAACAATCTTTAACCTCAGAAAATGTCTGCTTGCAATGCCTTCACTGAACATGTGTGGAAACCTGGTGAATGTAAAAATTGCTTCAAGCCAAAAAATTTGCATCAGCTGCCTCCAGGCCCTGAAAAAGCTGCAGTCTCAAATTCAAATATAAAAACCAATGCAATTCACAGCAACCACCATAATAAGAATACAGGAAATTTTCGGCCACCTGTGGCAAAAAAACCCACCATCGCTGTGAAGCCCACCATGGTGACAATAGATGGACAAAGTATTTGTGGTGAAATCGCCTCACAAGATGTTTGTGAGAACAAACCAGCTCTCGTAGGTTGGAATCAAAATATAACTGTTTTGAAGAAAAAGCCACTGAATAATAACAATAATAATGAAGAGGAAGAAGAAGAGGAGGTTGAAAATTACAGTCATATTCATAGATCTTTTGGAAATAATGATGATACAGATAAAGTTCCAAGCAACAATAATGGACTCACTGATGTATTGAAGGAAATTGCTGGCTTAGGTGATTCAACTTTCCTAACAAGAAATGAAATTAATTCAAGAGAAGTATTTTTGGGACGAATAAATACGTGTTATAAGAAGTCGTTAGAAAGAAAGATCCCTCCAAGTTGCCTGATGGGTGGAACAAAGTCACAAAATAAGCATGTTGTATTAAGTGGAACTACTGCTGTAATAAGCAGTGACGGTGGTCGTTTTTGCTACCCTGAATTCTCCAGTGGAGACGAAAGTGAGGATGACCTGTTTTTTGGCAGCATCCATGATGATCATGAAAGCTGGGATGAAAGTGATGAAGAGTTGTTAGCAATGGAAATTCGCATGAGGGGACAGCCACGTTTTGCTAACTTCAGGGCAAACACGCTGTCACCTGTTCGATTTTGTGTTGACAAGAAATGGAATACAGTGCCTTTAAGGCATAAGTCTCTTCAGAGATTTTGTGCAGTAGACTACGATGACAGCTATGATGAAATTTTGAATGGCTACGGAGATGACCCTGTAATTCTTTTTGGACCAGAAGGTGTGCAGAGCATGGTTTCATCCGATTCGATGTCCCCTGATTCTTCTCTGACTGAAGAATCTCATTCTGGAACGGCCAGCAGTTCTTCCCAAAAGCTTTGCAACGGTAGAGTGTCTCCTCACAGTCCTAAAGGTAGCATATTAATGGAAGGAAGAGGTGATAACAGGTTTTCTGATGATCAGCAACTTAAAGTTTCAATTAAAAACACTCAAAACGCTGCCCAGATTGTAGAGACCCACAAAGCTGTGCTTGCTGTTAGGCTAGAAGAAAAAGATAGCAAGATTGCTATCCCCAGTGATAACCAAGAATGGAAAAGTTCCTTAAATATGCCAGTTCAGACAGCTACAAATTTGATCCCCCTGGAAGAACAAGCAAAGCCTTACAGGGTAGTAAATATGGAACAACCAGTGTGCAAACCTTATACGATAGTGGATGTATCAGCAGCCATGACACATGAAAATATAGAGAATCGGGCAAAAAAACTGGATACCAGATACATTCAGTCTAATCCAAATTCACCAGATGCCCTCAGTACAAATGCTATGTCTCATTCTGTGTCATGTGGGCAAGTCACTCCTAATCTTAAAAAATCCAACACTGCCAGATACCAGGAAGTTTGGACTTCCAATACAAGTCCTCGACAAAAAATCCCCAAAGTGGAATTAACTGCCAATGTTCCAGGGCCTTCTGTTCCTGTAAGGAGAGATATCCATAAATCTGCTCCCACTTCGCCTACATCAACACACATTTCTACGAAAACAATCCCGGTCAAATCCCCTAATTTGTCTGAAATAAAATTCAACAGCTACAATAATGCCGGCATGCCCCCCTTCCCGATTATTATTCATGATGAGCCAACTTATGCTAGATGTTCCAAGAATGCCATCAAAGTTCCTATTGTAATAAATCCCAATGCATATGACAACCTAGCCATCTACAAAAGCTTTTTAGGCACTAATGGAGATCTGTCTTTCAAAGATAAAACCACTAGTGTCATCAGCCATACGTATGAAGAAATAGAAACAGGAAGCACCGCATCTGAAAATATACCTAGTAGGTCTGCAGAATTACCCCAAGCGAAAGCTTCAGGCAATAACCCTGAGAGGAGGCTGGGCTCTGTAGCTCAGAAGGTTCAGGAATTCAATAGCTGCCTCGGGAAAGGTCAGTCTTCACCCAAAACATCTTGCCGTGGCTCCCCAAGAAAAATACAAAGTTTTCAGGATTCTTTAGCCGAAGTAGATAATAACCAGGAAATATCTAATGAAGGTCGAGAAAATGCCTGTGCAGTGCTGTCGCAGATTGTAGCGTCAATCCAACCTCCACAGTCTCCCCCGGAAGCCCCTCAGACTGGCCCTAAGTCTTGCAGTGTTGATGAACTCTACTCTCTGCCCCCTGATGCAGACCCAGACAAGACCACCCCGGTGCGACCAAAATCCCTTTTTTCAATGCAATCTCATCCTAATGCTGAGGGTATCAAATCCGCGGAGGTTACGTCCAAGGAAATCCCTTCAAAACCCATGGCAACGTCTCCAAGTCCCAAAACTGAACAGGCCCCCCCTTTCCCACCTCCCCGGTCCACCTCTTCGCCTTATCATGCCAGCAAAGTGTTGCAAAAACATTTCGGCAATTGGAGCAAACCCCTGAGCTCAGCTAGATCCACTGAGGCTGAATCCATTTTGCATTCGGAAGGTAGACGAGCAGTTGATGCCAAACCGAAGCGATGGATATCCTTTAAGAGCTTCTTTCGCCGCAGAAAGACCGAAGAAGAGGAGGACAGAGAAAGAGAGAAAGGGAAACTTGTGGGTCTTGATGGGACTGTCATTCATATGCTTCCGCCACCACCTTCCGAACGTCACGATTGGTTCAGTGAACCCAGAACAGATTCCAGTGAGAAACAGTCTGTTGTTTTTATGTTTAAATGTGATCAAGCAAAGTTGGAAACGAAAACAAATCAAGCCAAGGCTGAAGTGGAAACCACCACAGAAGTTTTGACAGCAGAGAGAGGAGAGACTGAAAATCACCCAGAGACATCAGAAGAAAACTTAAGGAGTCACCCCTCTTCACCTCAACTTCCAAAGGAAATTATCAGGTAAAATTTAAATCCCTAATTAGCCACTGGATAAGTTTGTCTTGTTACAGCTGCACCTTCCTTGATAACTGGGGGCAAAGAGAGACGCACTACCAGAGAAAGAGAGAGAGGCAATGGGGCATGGTTATAAAATTATGACTCAATCTCCAGGCAGAAGGACAAAGTCATTACCCATTCCTGGGCTGGCCTGCAACCATCATTGAGAAAAGGTGTTCAGGTAGGACCAACCCTCCTTTACAGTTAATTCAGATTTGTTCGAACTGCATATTCAAGCTGAGTAAAACACATTAGAAGATCTTGATGAAAATACAGTACAACTTTCCTTCAGTTTCCTTTATATGGTTGCACTGTAGAAGCAGGAAACAGATTAATATGTCTTAGGTATTGCTTCTTTTTTATTTCCTTCCTTCAAAAGGATTCCAAAACTTAAATATTTGGCAATAGCATTTACGCTAATTTATTTTATTTTATTTGAAATGAGAGAATTCTGCCCCGTTGTGCAATAGGAGCTGAGTAACTGCATATTTATCATACAACTACATCCTCAAAATCTCTGGTTTTTTAATATAGCTGTGAGCAACTAAAGTATTATGTTTTTTCTTCCATTAGCCCAGCTTCGTTATTGGTCCAATTCCCAAACAGGCCAATTACCACAATTTTAAATAAATTCATGTTTGTTCCAGCATTCTCCAAATGAAGAGTAAAAATATGTAAGGTGTGCATGGTATTCTGTAGTAAGGAAAGGGTTAACGAAACAAGCTTTGCACTTCGCTTGTGCTAGAGTTTCTACCGTGTTTTGGCACATTCCCCAGACCTGCCCCTGAAGGTAAACCTCAAGGTGCAGGAGGTGATATCATTCTGTGCAGACTTCAGGCTCTGTTGCTCACTGCTTTGCACAACTTATAGCTCACCAGACCCCAGTGGAATAAATGCTTCGGCAGAGTTTCGAGACATGATTAAAAGGCTCAAGAAGGCTCTGAGAGAATTTCCTTTAATGGGGAACTGTGTGAGTGAGTATAGTGGGTGAGTTTCTCCTTCTTGTTTACTTTCTCAGTTGATGAATTTACTTTGGTAGCACATTTCTCAAAAGAGCGCACTGAAGAGATTAGAAGCTGCGGTGTTCTCAACATATCAATCCCGGCAAATTTGTTTATAGAGATTACTATTCCACAACAGGAATTCTTCCTTCAAATTAAGCAACTGTTAGGTGGGGTTGTTTTGAATGGAGCCGCTACAGTGCAGTTAATGAGAGCAAAGAGCAAAGTTTGTTAAACAGAAGGCATTTTCCATACCTGCAGTTCCCAAAGTGAATTTACAACTCCACAGTTTTTAAGTTTTGAATGTGTAAAATTACTTGGGCTAACCTTTTAATGGTTTCACTTTTTGTGTAATTTGTTACGTTTACACTGTTCTGCCGCATGTTAATAAAATGCCAAAACTGATAAAAAGATGAGACTTTTTAACTCCACCTTTTTATCAGTACTAACTTCTGTGGATGACTTTACGTCAGCATTATAAAATTCCATGAATGTGGAAATGTATACGTGTGTATTGATAATGTTATTGTGTTGGGCTGAAACTGCAGAGGCACTAAATATTTATTTTTTAATATTGCAAGATGTTCAGCTGGAACCTGGGACCCTGATGTGTTGTTCAGTGATGGGGTCTATATTCTTTATTGTAAATCCTGTGTAATGTTTGTAAGGCACATTAACTCTTCTAATTTGAAGCTCTTTTGTCTTGGTTCCACACTAAGTTTTGAAATGTGGCATAAATAACTACAACTACTGTCATTGTTTGCATAGTTTGGAATGCTTGCCTTGTGTATTTTAAAACATTCTAGTTTATAACCAAATTATCTGATTTGTTTGTTTTTTTAATTCCCTGTAAAACACAGTTCATTAAAGATGACTGATGTTTGCCAGGCAGGTGAACTATACTTTGCTTTTCTTTCAGTCAAGTGCCTGAGGAGAAAACAAAGCCTGTGGAAAATGTGTCCCCTCCAATTCCAACTTCTTCATTTGAAAAGCAGGACTTTGACAGCCCTATATTCCATGCTCCAGAAATATTACAGTTGGAAGATGAGAGAGAAGAAATGTCTGATTCTTCTGACGTGAGTGCCTGCAGTGCAACCTATAGTAACTTGGGTAAGTACCTTCCCTCTGCACAGAATATAAATTGTGGCTTGGTTATTAGCTGAGTTTACAGACTCTATACTAGGCTGGAACAGTATTAGGCAAAGGCTGTTGGATTTGTTTGTTAAAGTTATATTGACTCACGGGTCGTGATTTCTGGCAATTCCCAACAATTATGCAGTGTAGAAATACAACATTGACAGAAAAATTAAATTTAAAGCACACACGGTTGTTGCTTCTTCACCAGACCTCCCAGCTTGTCACTTTTCCCTTTTAGAGCCATAGATGTTTCTCCCCTATTCTGTCAAAACAAGTTTAATTGGAATAATTGCACATTCTCCCCTTCATTATCCTCTTCTGCTACTTCCTTTATTGCTTTCTTTTTGTTGAATTATCAGTAATAAACTTCCTTGGAGCAGGGATGTTTTGTGTCCTGCAAAAGGGCTCTGCATGCAATATAAGCAAACGTAATTGTGACCATAATTAAGCTGTGTGGAATATCATGCTTTAGTGTGAGAAGCGATTTGCTAAACCAGCTTGGCTTGTCATATGGGATTGTAACTTCCTGAATCTTCCATCAGCAAGCCAAACAGCTTTCTTTCAGTTAACCTCTGTTCAGCAAAATACATTCTTTAAAATAGTGTCATACGAAAAAGATGGGGCTTGGCAAAAAATATTGCTTTCGGGAAGACGGGATTACAAGGCATGAAAGGAATGTACAGGGGGAAAACACCCAGTACGTGAGCTGCTGACTTCAAGGGAAGGCTTTTTAGCTGAATTGAGAGTACGTGTAACTGGTGAGGTGTAAAAAGAAAATAGCTATATTATCCTGGGTGAAGACTACAACACTTTCTTTTAACGTAGTATATATAGTTCCTAATGTTCCCTCTTATCAGCACCTATCCTATGTATATAAACAACGTTATATCTATGTATATTACCAATACATACTTGACAGCCGCTCCGAGTCTCCGGAGAAGGGCGGCATACAAATCGAATAAATGCAATGAAAATAAATAGTTTTGAAAAAGAAGCAAAACAAGTTGAGATGAATGCTATTCACTTTTTGAACAATATTATAGGATTCAGTTCCAAATATTACATTGTCACAGGAAGTCTGATGTTCAGCTGAATATAGTTATTGGAAGAAGGTGACCTAACTTTTATGGTACATTTAACCTATGTTCTGTGTAAAGCAGTGGTTCCTAACCGTTTTTTGGCCCTGCCCCACCTAAGCATCTCATATAATTCTTACTATTCAAAAAGTGAATTCCTACTCAGCGGGGGAAGCCTAAAAGGCCATTAATTTGGTTTAAACAAGGTTCCAATTGCCCCCCCCCCCCCATGAGCCAAGGGCCTCATGTTCGGAACCACTGGTGTGAAGTAAATATGTTTTGCATCTTCAAAGCAATAATGCACAATAGCATATGGTAGTAATGTAACCTTATTTGATTTTCTCACATTTGGAGGAAAGCATAGGGGTTTGTTACAAAAAGTACTCTTGTTTCCTGGCCAGCTACCTAACTATAAAATACTGTTGTGTGTTACCCTTGTGCACAGTATTGAGTCGCACCCCCCCCCCAAAATTGTTTTAAAAACATAGAAACATAGAAGTCTGACGGCAGAAAAAGACCTCATAGTCCATCTAGTCTGCCCTTATACTATTTTCTGTATTCTATCTTAGGATGGGTATATGTTTATCCCAGGCATGTTTAAATTCAGTTACTGTGGATTTACCAACCACGTCTGCTGGAAGTTTGTTCCAAGGATCTACTACTCTTTCAGTGAAATAATATTTTCTCACGTTGCTTTTGATCTTTCCCCCAACTAACTTCAGATTGTGTCCCCTTGTTCTTGTGTTCACTTTCCTATTAAAAACACTTCCCTCCTGGACCTTATTTAACCCTTTAACATATATAAATGTTTCGATCATGTCCCCCCTTTTCCTTCTGTCCTCCAGACTATACAGATTGAGTTCATGGAGTCTTTCCTGATCAGTTTTATGCTTAAGACCTTCCGTTTTGTTATTCCACAGGGCAATCCAGAGCAGCAATGATGCCTCCAAAGCATCCCCGGCCACTCAAGGGAGGTTTGGAGGATGCCATTGCGTTTGGCGGGATATCCGATCCGGAAATATCAGCCCTCTTAAACCCCACCCCACCTCCACTGCCACGGAAGACCATTTTGAGAGCGCACACCGAACCCCTCCCGAAAGACCTCCAGAAGCAGGCTGTTGAAAGTAGCCTCTGTGTGATGGCTAACCCGACCTACGACATAGACCCCAACTGGGAAGGAAGCAGCATCTGCTCTTCGGTCAGTTCAGAATTCAAGGCAGTGGACAATGAATCCGGGGATTCTCTGGGCAGACCCCCAGAAAAGGCAGCTTCTCCTAGCGTCCACCTCTCCACGATCAGTATGAAGAAGAGCGGTTCCACCACCACCACCACGGAGTCTGTCTCTGTTAGGCCTGTTGCCCACAGCAAGCAGGGCAAAGCTGGCCCAAGGCCCCATCAGCAGGCGCTTTACAGAGGGATTGAAAACCGAGAAGAGGTAGTGAGCAAGATCAGAAGCCTCCACGCAGATTCGCTGAAGAAACTGTCTGTCAGGTGTGAGGATCTTTTTATGGCTGGGCAGAAAAATCAGCTTCGGTTTGGGCTAGACAGTTGGTCGGACTTCAGGTTGACCAGCGACAGGCCGTGCTGCGAGGCAGGAGACGCTATATATTACCCTGCTTCTTATGCGAAAGACTCACTCAACAATTATGCCGTCAAGGTAATGAAGATCTTTCAGCAAGAGCCATTGCGCTGCTAGGTTTAATCGCTTTTGTTAGCAGCCTATAAATATAAGTCCATGCGATAAAGACCTTTTTGTAACTTTTATATTCCATATGTTTACAGAATGTTCCCAGGGAAAGTTTTCCAGTAGGCCTTCAAAGTTGCATTCCTTCTTTATAATGTGAATAATTTGACCTTGAATCTCTATCTGCTTGGTTTATTTCTATTACAAAATATTTGTAATAGAAATAGTTTTCTTGTTACTATTTGCTTTCTACAAAACATGCCTGAGAGAGGGATAGATTGTAGCAGATAAAGAAGATGTTGCCTTAGTACGCAGCAAATACAATACATTGCCGAATTAGGTCTCCTTTTCTGTCCATGCCTTTTCAGAATTCTTTATGGATCACTTTTCAATAGCTGCTTTTCTTTATTTATTAAGAGGCACATGTCAGTTTTTCATTAACCTGAAACCTAGTTTTCTTTTCATTCCTTTTCCCCCCTGCCTTCAGATTTGCAAGAGCAGAGCTAAAGAATCCCAGCAGTATTACCACAGCTTGGCCATTCGCCAGAGCTTGGCCATTCATTTCAACATACAGCAGGACTGTGGCCACTTTCTGGCAGATGTACCTGTTCGTCTCCTTCCGTGGGAAGACCCCAGTTCACCTGAAGAAGAGGATGAGGATGAACAGAAAAGCGAAGAGAGCCTCTCTTCGGCGGACATTTCCCAGGACAGTCCGGGTCTCCATAGCGCCATCAGTAAACAGCGCAGCAGAGTGGTGGTTATTACCCGGGAGGTTCCTTACCTGTCAGCGGCCGATTTTGTGCGAAATTCTGGGGAGCACCACTCTAGATGTCCCGATTTGTATGAAAGACAAGTGTGCCTGCTCCTCTTACAGTTGTGTTCCGGTCTAGAGCACCTAAAACCCTACCACATCACCCACTGCGATCTGCGTTTGGAGAATCTTCTGCTGGTAGGTTGCCGGCCAAGCAAAAGCCTTCTGAACCCTGACTCAGCAGAGCTCAACCCCGGTGCCCCTTACCCCACCCGGCTTTTGGTGAGCAATTTCTCCCAGGCCAAGCAAAAGAGTCACATGGTGGACCCGGAGATTCTGAAGGACCAGTCTCGCCTCGCCCCAGAAATCATCACCGCCATGCAGTATAAGAAATGTGACGAGTTCCAGACTGGCATCCTCATCTATGAAATGTTGCACCTGCCCAACCCTTTTGATGAGAATCCAGAGCTGAAAGAGAAGGAATACACTTGGGCTGACCTACCCCAAGTCCCTCGCCGGTCACTTTACTCCCTGGGGCTTCAGAAGCTGGCTGCTTGCCTGCTGAACCCCAACCCATCCGAAAGGATCCTGATATCTGAGGCCAAGGGCGTCCTCCAGTGTTTGCTTTGGGGCCCTCGGGAGGATGTGTTTCAGAGCCTCAGGGCCTCTGCTAAACCTTCCCAAAGGGAGGCCGTGCTCCAAAACTGGCTGGACATCAAACGGACCCTGTTGATGATTAAGTTTGCTGAAAAGTCTTTGGACAAGGAATGTCAGGTCAGCCTTGAAGACTGGCTTTGTTGTCAGTATCTGGCTTTTGCCACTGTAGACTCGCTCAGTCGCCTAGTGAAAATTATGCGGCAGCATTAGTTTTCTAGGAGCGGCTGCTTCACTTGGATAAGCCCAAATCCTTTCCTTGGCACACGTTTCATGCTGGGTTAACATTCTTATCTAGGTCTTGAGGTCACCAGCACTGAGCAAACAGATTTCGACAGGAAGTCCCATTTCCAGTCTAGTGTGCATGGGAGAGGTCTGAAAACCACCACACCGCTGTGAGTGGGCGAGGAAGGGGAAAACGTAGTAAGGAAGCCATTATTTCTGACATGCCTGAGTCATTTTGCTATAATGGCTGTGGACAGAAGTGAGTCAGCACTAATCCAGCACCAAAATCTAAAAAACAAAGAAAAAATGACCCCCCCGATCCTGTGATCAGTTCATCCCTGTTTTTAATCCAACTTACTAGACACATTTCCTGGATGCATTGCTTTTACAGGATTTGGGAGCAGGGGTCACATTTTTCATCTAGGATTTAATGGTACTCGGTGCCTCCTGAATAATTATCTCTCTCTCTCTATAACGGAAAAAAAAAGGTTATAGAATTGAGGGGTGGAAGAATAAGGGCGATTTTCCCATTGAGATTTAGCCCCTGTCCACACCCTTTCCCCGAGTTCTGTTTGTAAACGTATTTTTTCCTTTACTGTGTCATTTTTAATCTGATTTCTCAGATTTAGACATCACCTTAATATACTGCCAGCTACTTCCTTTAATGCAGTGAGCAGGGTCAGTTAAGACTATTGATGAAATGTTAACTCACAATGTTACTATGTGCAGCATAAGAACCTAAGGGCAACTGAAGCCCACACATGTTTAAAACAGCCTGTTCTTGTATTCTTACCCACTTGATGTATATATGAAACCAAGTGTGAGTTGGTTTTTGAAAAGTATTCAGTATTGCACTGCCATTTTCCAAAGCAAAGTGAAAACCAGCTACGCTGACAGCTGTAAATGTTTCTTAAAGCTCAGCTAGCTGCACGGCTAGAACATTGGCTTTCCACAGCCATGGTTCTGAGAAGGGAGTGGTCACAGGAGCAAATATATTGTGTGAGTTCTCTGAGAGCTGATTTATTTGGGCAGACACAATGAAATTGTGTCCCATTGAAATTGACCTCATAGCTGCTATCAGGATTTTTAAGTGATTACTTTTAAAATTCAAAAAATGTTGAGATATCACTGACTCTTATTGATTCTGAAGATGTTTTTGCACATGAAGGTGACTTTAGTAGAGAACTATAACTGCCTGGAGGTGCGTTTGGCCTTCAGATCTCTCTTCTGACTTTCTGAACCCATCACACTGGCCTTTCCCTGCATTGGCAGTTTAATCCCACTGTATCCAATCTGTCTGCTCAGTATGGTTAGGGTTGCTTGAATTAGCTCTGAAACGGTGGAGCTGCTGACCAGTATTGAATTCCCAAATCTGGGGATGTTTGTTGGGACATGGATAGCTCTTGTGTTGAGCCTGTGCTTCTCTTCTGGATATATGTGCAATTTGTGAATATATTATATGAAAAACTGTTTATGTTTACGTTACATGACATATGTCACCATATATTAGACCTGCCTCCCCCCTCTTTTTTTCCCCCCTTACAAGGCACATAGATGCACAAAGTTGTGTGTTCTTTCTATGGATTGGTGTTTCTGTTTCTTTATTGTTAAAACTGTGACTGATGTGTTTACTTCAGCCTTTGAGACAAAGAGCCACTTTGAACAGAATATTGCAGGTTTGGACCAGAAATTAAAAGACAATCTGCAGAAACTGCATCTGACTATAGGCTCATGGAATACAACGTGGCCCCCTCCCTTGATGGAGACTCAGCCCAGCATAGAATATGTGGTGGCTTCTTAAAATGTTTGAAATTTTTCTGATTGGGGAAAGTTCGGTTAGAATTCAGGATGATGTGTGTGAATGTTTTATTACTTTAATAACAAAAGTGCAAAAATTGTTTGAATACAAAGAGCCAGACACAGTGTGAGTTGTGGGCGTTGTAAAAATTGACCACCAGAACAATAATTTGCTATGAGTGCACTACAGAACTGTTCAGAGTGTCAAAAATTTGAATTGTGGTCCTGCTTAAAATATATACACCTTTGTGAGAGTACCTTGCTCACAGCCTGCTGCCTATTCTGTAGGCTGGGCTTTTTTCTCCAATTAGGTATGCTTCTAATTGATATCTGCATGTACATAAACATTCATTTAGCTTACTTACTTACCATCAGGGTGGGCTATATTCCATAAGGCTACTTTACATAGTTTTGCGTGTAAGATAATTGCATTGTGTCCCTGTCATGTTGATATAACCTGTAAAATAGACTATTGAATGTTTTAAGATGGCCATGCATATTTTATGCAGCAGCTCCCAAATGTCATATGTTATCTTTCAGATATTATTAGCCTTGTGCATTCTATCCAAGCAGAGGTATGTGCTCACTGCCATCTCCTTTTTTTATATAATACATGTACTAGCTGAACTTTGAAAATGAAGGATAATAATGTGATTGCTCGGTATCGGTGAGTATTTGTGTGAGAGGGAGGGAGGGACATATAGAGGGATGTATAAAAGATACAATATAGCTGAAACTTCCATGTTTGGTGGACTCTGGGACTACTTTTGAAAACAATCCTATTGAAACACATGGATATTCTGCCATTTAAAAGATTAGCAAGTCCAATCCGATAGACAAATAATAAACTGGAACAAAATGTTGCAGTATCATTTCTGAACAAAATGAAATTCTTCCTCGTTTCAATAATTAGCTGCTGTGCCCATAAAGCATTAACTTAAATATAAACCTACTTTTACTGCATTTTAAATGTATTAATGGAATGTAAGGGATTGTAATTTTCAAATAGCCATAACTGACTGTAAATAGATATTTTTCTTATATGGATATATTTACAAATTGTAAATATATTTTTGGAAAGCTGCTGCTAATTTTATATTAGCACAATATCTACAATCTTCCTAATGGCAAACAAAAATTATCTGAAATTCACTTTAAATTTAAATATTTGAATACATCTTTCCTGGAACATTTAGTGTCATTAAGCCTGGATCAGTAATTAAGTGTGCTAAGAATATTGCCTCGTCACAGATATAAAGATATTAAGAGGATAATTCTTTGCTGGGAATTGACCAAGTGCCAGCTATGGATTTAATAAGACTATATTTAAAATAGAATAAAATTACCTGTTCTGCATGAAACTAATAATCTCATCAAAAGGGCACTATTTGGTTATGTAAATTCAAGAGTCCTATGGACATTATTGAAAAAGAAAATGAAATCTGTAATTTCTATAGCCGTGATGGCGAACCTATGGCAGGTGGCATGCAAAGCCATATCTGAGGGCACATGAGGCGTTGCCCTATGTCAGTTCCAGCTTGCATATGTGCGCTGGCCAGCTGATTTTTGGCCTTCCAGAGGGCATTCGCCTTCCCCAGGCTTTCCTGAAACCTGGGGAGGGCGAAAATGACCCAATGGGCCTACCAGAGGTTCAGAAATGAACTTCCATCTGGAGGCTTTCCTGAAGCCTAGGGAGGACAAAAACGGCCCAACGAAACCTGGGAAGGGTCAAAAACAGACCCATGGGCCTAACGGAATTCCGGAGGCTTCAGTGCGGCCTGCGCGCATGCATGGGGGGAAGGGCATTGCATTATGAGTGTGGGCACACGCTTTCACACTATTGCTCACTCACGCCCTTTTGACACCCAAGCAAAAACAGGTTCACCACCACTGTTCTCTAGAATAAAGCCAGCTATGGTTTTAAAATTGTCTAGATAAAATAAAACTCGGGAAATTCTTAACGTTTTCCAGATGACAACCAATAGGGAAGATGAACTGCTAATGCTGTTAAAGATGGATTGGACCTTTAGCCACCTTACACAGTGCTGTAAAACCTTAAATGTGGAGCGCAGCTGAGTTCAGAGAAGTGGCAAAATATTCAGAAGAAGCTGAAGGACAAAACTTGGCATCATTTCCAGTACACCTTTTCAATATTAACAAGGCCTCACTGGGTCCCTTTCCCGAAATGTGTTAAATGAGGCTTCCTGCCTTGAGTGATTAATTATGTAGCAATTTTAATGTCTCCCAACCTGTTGCCCTGTTCAAGCATAGCCTTCCCTATATTGATGCCAAATCCCAGAACCCGTGGCCAGCATGATATTAGTTTTAGAAAAACTGCTCTAGCCCGATAAAGAAATGACTCTCGGGCCACATGAGAACATAATTGTTTCTAAACGGCTTTGTTCTTAACTGCTATGTAGCGCTCCAGTGCTTCCCCAAACACCTTCCTCATAAAGGAACAGATGTAGTCTTGGAAGTGCGGAATGTGGAGAGCTGAACATGGAAATAATAGCCATCTCTTCCATTTAGAACCCCCCTCCCCTGCCCTATAAATATTCTTGCCTTTAATAGCACACAATTTTGCAAGTATGTTTCCACATTTAAAGAACAGGTGGTCCTGGGCCACAATTGAGCCCAAAGCTTCTGTTGTTAAATGAGACAGTTAAGTGGGTCAATGCAGTTGATAAGTTAGTAACCTGGTTGTTAAGTGAATCTGACCTCCCCATCAAAGGCTGCAAAACACAGCAGCCTTCTCGGGAAAGAACCAGTTGCCAAGCATCTGAATTTTGATCAGAGGATCATGGAAGTGCTACAAAAATAACAGTGAAAAACAGACATAAATGATTTTTTTTGGCACAGTTGTAACCAGTGTTCCCTCTAATTATTTTTTTTTTGGGGGGGGGCAGAAAAGTATAGTGTCTGAGCAGCAGTCCCTTTGGGACTGGGCGGCACAGAACTAATAAACAAACAAACAAACAAATAAATAAATAAAAAACCCACCCTGTTTTGCCTCAGAGAATTTCAAAATAAAATACTGTACTGTGTGTCTATAACAGTGAGCTCATAATAGGGCAACTCTATCAATATCAAAATGCCACTTAAATAGTTGAGCTAGTTTCAAACTAGATTTTGATTTTCTTTCTCTCTTCCTTACTCCCATTCTTTTTCTTTCTCTTTTCCTTCCTCTCTTTTTTCTATCTGTTTCCCTTTCTTCCTCTCTTCCTCTCTCTCTCCTTCCCTCTCGGCTTCTGGGCAGGTTTGGAAAACTCTGAGTTGATGATGATCTTTAAGTGAGCGATTGCTCACTGCTCAGCTTAGAGGGAAATACTGTATGGTTGTAACTTTGAACAGCAACTAAATGAACCGGAAAGGCAAAGACCACAAGGGAACGTCTGATTAATATTCCCTGAGTATTCATGATACTGCCGTTGTATAATAAAACAGCCGGGCCTCTGTCCGGTTTTATTAAAGTCGCATAATTTAATGTTTGGCAAAAGCAAGGGGAGAGCCAATTTGGCACCGGGCAAGAAATTGGGAGACCCGTGAGTTCTTAGGCATAACATCAACTGACTGACCTTGAGCCAGTGACGGTCATTCTCAGTCCCAGATAGGAGACAATAGCTAACTTTGTCTGAAAAACCTTGCCAAGAAAACTGCATGGACTTGTCCAGACAAGTCTTGAAACACAATTGAATGAAAGGGGGGGGGGAGTATGGGAGGGAAATTGCCTTGTTTTGTTCCATTGTACAAATGAATGTACTTGTGGATCCTCTAATCTGCGATTTTACTGATTTGAGCTACACTTCGTTATTTGTATTGTAGGATTGCCATCCCTTATGCCCAGGAACTTTATTGAAAATTATTAATTCCTAACAACATTCTACCCTAACATTTCCCTTTCCGTCCAACTTTTGGTTGGAAAGCTGTTTGCTACAACCGCTTGAAGCAAGGTAGAACAGATGGAGGTTGGTGAAACTGAGCGTGTTCCAGAGTGCTTCCTTTAGCTTTGCACCGATGCTGGCTTCCAGTTCCCCGACTCTTCCTCCAGTCGCGGAATTAAGAAAGTTTGATATATTTTTAATAACAGAAGGAAATTGCCGAGTGTCTATATTTTTATAAACGAATTCTACTGAACTGCAAGCATAATCCAATTGGTTTTTATGCTAAGTGTATTATATATTTGAATATACATTTCTTGAATTTTAAAAATTCACATAGTTAGGCCTCTCTTTCCAGGTGTTTGGAACAAGCACCTCCATAATCCAGCTGAACCTTCCTTAACCTGATGCTGGAGATGCTGGCTGGGGAATCTGCGATTTGTAGTCCCAAGCAAGCTAGAGGCGTCAGGCTGGGGAAGGTCTACTCTAGAGTAAATTCCTCTGCCAGCCTGCAGCTTGGTGCATATTGTTACTGATGCAGATGGGCCTTTTCCAAAAATGATGTTTCCAATGTACCATTTGTTGACTTGAATTCAGACTTGAAAAGATTTTTATCATGAAGTGGTTCTCTGCATGTGATTTTTTTTTTAAATGAATTACGTTGAGAAGTATGTGGAAAGATACGTTTTACTTTTATTTGGGAAGACAAATTATGTTAAAAGTTCCTATTCAAATCTGGTTTTATATGGTATTTCTTTTCCAGTGCCTCAAGGATGGCGAAGCTGGGGTAAGGTTCTGTGCCCCTTCAGCAAACCCATTGTATTTGGAGTTCATTGCATTGTTCTGTTGGGTGCTTCATCATAATTTATGTTTATCCATTCTTATAGCTATCTTATACCGTTTTTGTGTTCAGACGGCAGTTACACTTTGCTGTGGTACTTTGCAGTGTACTCTGTGACATACATGTTACTATGTAAATAAACCAGTTTTATTACACCGAAAAATCCAGGCATAGCATTCCTTTCATTTTCTTAGCTTGATGATTTTAATACAAAGGAATTTAAATCCCTGCGCAAAACTCTCTTCTTTTAAGGATTCCTCAGTTTAAAATACGGTGGTACCTCTACCTAAGCCTCCGTGGGGCCTCTCTAGGAATCTCCTGGGAGGAAACAGGGCCGGAAAAGGTGGGGAGAAGCCTCCATGAGGCCTCTCTAGGAATCTCCTAGGAGGAAACGGCCTCCGCTGCAATGATTATTATTTTGAGCAAACAAGCTAAATTTTGAAAAAGAATTCTTGGCCCACTTTCAATATGGCCCTTCAAATTGTAATAGACTCAGAGCCGAACGGTTTTCCTTGCAGAGAATTTTCCCAGCATCTTACAGCTACGAAACCTCCCTGGGAAATGTTAAAATCTGTGGAATGAGAAACTAGTCAAGCCCACCAGATTTAAAGGATGAAGCCTCCCCATAGCAATGCAACTTCTCTTCACATTTTGACATATCTAGGTTGCACCCGTTTTTGATCCACCGGGTGAGATTTTAAACTTAGCTTTTTTTGGTCCGCTTTTTTTTTTTCCTCCTGGGAGAAAGTAGAAAAATAACCCTGGAGCAAAAAGAAAGTAATCATGCTGGCTGGGGAATTCTGGGAGTGGAATCTTAAAAGTGGCCAAATTTGGAAAAATACTGCAGTGTTATGAAACATGAAATGCTTAATGACACTAGTGATTAAGCCAAGGATCATCATATCCTGCCCAAAATTCAGGAGGGAACTTAATCTTAACTTCATCTTCAATTAGTATGAATTGCTTTCCTGTTTTCTGTTTCAACCTGTTGAAAAGAAAAGGAGCAACTCATTCATAATCTAGTTAGGCAAGATTTCTTTTATGTGTTTAGCTGCATTGAAATACTGTACAGCTGGTGTTGGGAATTGTTTTGCTTTTAAAATTCACCTTCCTTCCAAACGTATTGACCGAGTGCCATCTAGTGGACGCAGAAGGAAAGATCCCACAACACATTTTTCCTGCCCCTATTTTGGTGTGAATTTTAAATTTAACAGAAATACGTTTTTCCCTGTTAACCAACTACCTTGTTAACTTGCTCAGCTTATCTTTGTTCCTCTTGTTAACTTTTATTGCAGACATTTGTTATGTTTCCCTATTGGGAAGTTTGTTTTTTTCTTCTATATTTTTAACAGCAGCCTTCCGCCCTTCCCTGCTGTTGGAAGAAATAGAAACATAGAAGATTGACAGCAGAAAAAGACCTTATGGTCCATCTAGTCTGCCCTTATACTATTTCATTTATTTTATCTTAGGATGGATATATGTTTATCCCAGGCATGTTTAAACTCAGTTACTGTGGATTTACCAACCAGGTCTGCTGGAAGTTTGTTCCAAGCATCCACTACTCTTTCAGTCAAATAATATTTTCTCACATTGCTTCTGATCTTTTCCCCAACTAACCTCAGATAGTGCCCCCTTGTTCTCGGGTTCACTTTCCTATTAAAAACACTTCCCTCCTGAACCTTATTTAACCCTGTAACATATTTAAATGTTTCAATCATGTCCCCCCTTTCCCTTCTGTCCTCCAGACTATACAGATGGAGTCCATTACGTCTTTCCTGATACGTTTTATGCTTAAGACCTTCCACCATTTTTGCAGCATTAACTCATGACATATATTTTTTTCCTTAGAACAGTAGGTCAAGCAGCTAAAAATATAACTTATTATTTATTAGATTTATATGCCGCCCCTCTCCGAGGACTCAGGGCAGCTTATAACATATTGTATGTATGTTTGTTTTTTTATATTAATGGGTTTTTAATCATTTTTAGTATTGGATTATTTTGTATACTGTTTTATTATTGTTGTTGTTAGCCGCCCCAAGTCTCCGGAGAGGGGCGGCATACAAATTCAATAAATAATAATAATAATATTTAAAAAAATAGTATACATCAAGATACAATTAATTTAAATTACAAGGTACATTTAAAAACTAAATAATCTATTAAAATACACACATATCCATTCAAACAAACCCACTATACATTCATCGACCAGGAAGCAGAATCTAATGACCCCAAGCTTGGCGGCATGGGTGAGTCTTTAGACTCTTTCGAAAGGCGAGGAGGGTGGGAGCAATACAAATCCCTCGGGGGCCAAGTTGATTCCAGAGGCCGGGCCCCCACAAAGAAGGCTCTTCCCCCAGGTCCCGCCAAGCGACATTGTCTAGTTGATGGGACCTGGAGAAGGCCAACTCCATGGGACCTGACCGATCACTGGGATCCATGTGGCAAGAAGCGGTCCCGTAAGTAATCTGATGGGAAGATTCCCAGCAGGACCCATTCCAGAGGTGGTATTCAGCCGTTTCGGACCGGTTTGGATGAACCAGTAGTAGCAACTTGTGGGTGGGCCTGGCTACCAACCCTGGCACTATGCTGCCTTACTTGGGAACATTTTAAAGCCACATGAATGTGTGTGTAAGCCCTTTCCTGTTTTATTTTTTAACCTGTCGACTTTTATCATCAACATCAGGCACAGCAGTCGGAATTGCTTCACACAAGCTACACTTCAAACTCTCCCTCTCCAATTCTTGACGGAAGAGTACATCCTATTCCTCTTTTATTTAAATGTCAGCTTCCTCTTGGCAGTAATCAGATTATCCCATAATCACTTGCTCAAATCTGTCAGAAGTAATTAAAACACAGGCTATACGCTACCTCCCTCCCACACACACACACATCTTCCCTGCTTATAAATCCTTTGATTCTCGAAGTTCAGATTGAAATAAACGGGAGATAAAATTATCCAGGGAATAAATTTAAATTTGGAAGTAGAATTTGCTGGAAGCAACCTGCATCTTTTGATGGAAGCTGTGAAGGCTCTGTCTCTTTTTTTTTTTTAGCCATGTTTTCCTAAATAAACCATGAGTGGGTTTACACATTTTTATTAAGCTATAACTCTCATTAGCGTTTGGGAATTAGATCTAAAGACAGGCTGTATTCGGAAAGTGGTAAAGTAAAAACTGCCCAAGGAGCTGCTGATCTAGTTCAACAGAGGAATCACTGAGTCTGTCATCTGCACCTCTATAACTGTCTTGTTTGGTGCTGCAACCCAACAGGACCGACAAAGAGGAGAATCAGAACTGCAGAAAAAACGATGGCTGCCAACCTGCCTTCCATTGAGGACCTGCAGACTGCACAAGTCAAAAAGAGGGCAGGGAAAATATTGATTGACCCCTCGCATTCTGGACATAAACTCTTTCAACTCCTACCCTCAAAACATCGCTACAGAGCCCTGCACACCAAGACAACTAGACACAAGAACAGTTTTTTCCCCAAACGCCATCACTCTGCTAAACAAATAATTCCCTCAACACTGTCAGACTTTTTACTAAATCTGCACTTCTATTTCTACTAGTTTTTCCTCATCATTCCTATCATCCTTTTCCTCCCACTTAAGACTGTATGACTGTAACTTGTTTGTATCCTAAGATTTTTATTAATATTGATTGTTTCTTCATTGCTTATTTGACCCCTATGACAATCATTAAGTGTTGTACCACACGATTCTTGACAAATTAATCAATTAATTGATTGATTGATTGAATTTGTATGCCGCCCCTCTCCGCAGACTCGGGCCGGCTAACAACAGCAATAAAACAGCATATAATAATAATCCAATACTAAAACAGTTAAAAACCCTTATTATAAAACCAAACATACGTACAGACATACCATGCATAAAATAGTAAAGGCCTAGGGGGAAAGGGTATCTCAATTCCCCCATGCTTGGCGGCAGAGGTGGGTTTTAAGCAGCTTACGAACGGCAAGGAGGGTGGGGGCAATTCTAATCTCTGGGGGGAGTTTGTTCCTGAGGGCCGGGGCCGCCACAGAAAAGGTTCTTCCCCTGGGTACATATTTTCCTTTATGTACGCTGAGAGCATCTGCACCAAGACAAATTCCTTGTGTGTCCAATCACACTTGGCCAATAAAATTCTATTCTATTCTATTCTACAGCAGGTACCCCTGGAGCGCTCCACAGCCTTTGATACCATCAGTCAGCTAACTTGCTGAGCTGGTTTTGCAGGTCGGATGAAGCATTGCACTGGTTCAGAAAATTTGCAAGGGTTCAGTTTCACCCCCTGACATTTGAGTTCAGCCACCCTAGCAGGAGAGCCCTCTCAATTCAACATCCCCTCTGTTCTGTGCACGGCCCTCAAGAAGCCCACCGACTCAGAAATCCCTTATTTTATGACAAAATATTAATTAAGAATATTAAATTTTAATATTATCTATCTACCCAGTGAATGGCTACCAAAACTTTTACTACCACACTGTGGACGTGGTTTAGCCGGGATGCCCTGCATTTTCTTTCAACATTTTTCAGTGCAAATTGGGTGCTCTGGGGTGGAGCTCAATTTTTGCTACCCCACTGCACCCCCCCCCCCAGTCCGGGCAGCAGCCCATCCATAGCTGTCTGTCTGTCTGTCTGTCTGTCTGTCTATCTATCTATCTATCTATCTATCTATCTATCTATCTATCTATCTATCTATCTATCTATCTATCTCTATCCTATATCTATCTGTCTGTCTGTCTATCTAATCTATATCTATCTATCTTATCTATCTATCTATCTAATCTATACCTATCTGTCTGTTTGTTTGTCTATCTAATCTATCTATATCTATCTAATCTATATCTATCTATCTGTCTGTCTATCTATCTATCTATATCTAATCTATATCTGTCTGTCTGTCTGTCTGTCTGTCTGTCTGTCTGTCTGTCTGTCTGTCTGTCTATCTATCTATCTATCTATCTATCTATCTATCTATCTATCTATCTATCCATCGTATTAATTGGATTTGTATGCCACCCCTCTCCGAGGACTCAGGGCGGCTCACAACAAATATTAAAAACATAATAATACATCTAAAATCCAATTACGGTACCTATCTACCTACATATCTATTATTTATCTATTTTTCTATGCCGCCCAACTCCCCTAGGGTCTCAGGGCGGCTCACAACAAAAATAAACAGGGATCAATATAAAAACATTTCAAATTTAAAATCATTACAGCCATCCACCCATTCATTCCAAGCTACTCCAGCTAGGAATGCTGGGCGTCGCAGTCCCAACTTCACGCAGCTCAAAAGCGTCTTCCATTCCTCCGGGACTACAATTCCCAGCATCCCTCCGCGGGCCGGTCGCCTTCTTCCTTCATCACGTGTGCTAGAATAAGGCGGGGCCGCCCTTCGCGTCGCCAAGCTGGGCCTCCGTCACGTGATGCCGCGACCGGCGGCCATGTTTTAGGTCTGGCCTTCCCTCCCTCCTTCTCCGAAGCGGATCCGCCTCCATCCGGGTCCTGGGCAGGGGCGGAGCTTGAGAGAGCGGCGGCGGCGGTGGCTGAGGCGGCCCGAGCGGGGCGGGAGGCCGCGGGACGGCGGGGGCCATGGGGCAGTGCGGCATTACCTCCTCCAAGACCGTCCTCGTCTTCCTCAACCTCATCTTCTGGGTAGGCCGCCCGGGGACCTCCACAGCTTCCCCCCCTCCCTCCTTCCTTCCTGTCTTTCCGCCCTCGCCCCCCCCCCCTGAGGGGGACAAGGCCTCACTCGAGCCCCCGCCTCAGGTGGCGGGGGAGCGGCCTCGTCTCCGTTCAACACCCCCCCTCGCCCCGGGGGCTTCTCCTTCCCGCCGTCCAAGGGGTTTGGGACCGAGGAGGCCGGGGGACACCTCCCCCCCATTATTTCCTGGCCACGGGGGGAGGGGGGGCAGGGTCGACCTTTTGAGGGAGGGGACACCGGATAGGGGGATATAAGGGGAAGGAGGGGGGAGAAAGGAGGATCCTAGTGAAAGTCCCATAAGGGGGGAGGGGGCTGACCCTTCTTAATTGCAAGTGTTTCTGCATTTATGTAGGTTCGGTGAGAGTTCATTAGAGTTTATTATGGGTTTTACTGTTCTTATTACCATCTATATCTATCTATCTATTTATATCTATAATGTATCTATTTATATCTATCTACCTACAGTTTAACAGTAACTGAAGTTAAACATGCCTGGGATAAACATATATCCATCCTAAGATAAAATACAGGGAATAGTATAAGGGCAGACTAGATGGATCATGAGGTCTTTTTCTGCCCTCAGTCTTCTATATTTCTGTGTTTCTATCTATTTATATCTATCATCTATCTGTCTATATCTATGCTGCCTAGGGCGGCTTACAATAAATTTCAAAAATCAATAAAAAGAAGTCAAATATAAAATCTAAACTATAAAACCTTAACGAAAAGCCATAATAAACTAACTAATTATTTGACTTTATTTATGTGCCATTTACAGTTAAATTATTTCCCCCTTTTCATCTCCCTCAGATCCCTCTGCTCAGGGAGGGGGGGGGGCTGCCAGCCTTTTATTTTCTTCTTTTGTTTTGAGTTCATTGCTGGATTGATCTGGTGGTGCTGGATGGGAGGTGCACAGAATTGGCTTTATTTTAAGGGGGGGGCTGTAGTCAGGTTTTAAGTAAGTAAATAAATAAATGCATAAAATAAAAGTTGGAGAGAAGCCCCAGGTATTAGCTTAAGAAGAGAGTGGCGGTATCCCCCCCCCCCCGAGACTCCCATAGGAGGGGTTTTTTTGACCCTTCTAAATGTCCTCTTTGGATCCCCTTGGATATAGGGAAGTGTGGTTTTCTTTTATATTTCTTTTTGAGTTCATTGTGGCTGGGTTTATATCATTTTGCTGGTTGTGAATCTCACAGAGTTGTACGACTGCCTATTTATAGGCGAGATCAAGGATAGCTGCAGCCATCTTTTAAGCAAAATAAATGCAGATCCCGACCATCCTTGCTTTTGCAGCATTTGGGGAAGAGAGAGAGGCATGGACTGCAAGTTAATAAAAATTATTATGTTTGTTATACAAACCTTTCCTGTTCGAGGTGAGATCACACTGGGTCACTCCCCACAAGTCAGGGATGGATAAATCATTGTGTCCTTTTGATTGCTGCTGTTTTGAATCTTGTTGGGGGATATTTTAAAGAAAGAAAGGGAGTCCCCCCCCCTTCCTTGGGGAGGGAAGATGGATATCATGGAGAATTTATTTGTTTGTTTATTTATTTATTTATTTATTAGATTTGTATGCTGCCCCTCTCCGAAGACTCGGGGTGGCTAACAACAATAAAAAAGACAATGTAAACAAATCTAATATTAAAAATAATCTAAAAAACCCCAATTTAAAAAACCAATCATACATACAAGCATACCATGTATAAATTCTATAAGCCTAGAGGGAAGGGAAAATTTCCCCCATATTTACTACTCTAGCTCCGTTCCAGCTTGTGACCCACTCACCCACCCACCCCCAAAAAAACATGGGATGTTGTCTCTGGAATGGGAGTCATAGAACCTAGAAAATGAGAGCAGGAGGGTGTCATGTGCAAACCTCAATTTGTTACAGGAAGTACGCAAAAGGATCTGCCTGTTCCAAAATGGTCAGCTCAGATGTGATTTGGGAACTGGACCAAGGACAAAAGACCCGAAAAGAAAAGACAACACCACTTTTCTTGGTTGGGTCAGCCTCTCCTCAAACAAATAGCCATAGCATTTAGACTTATATACCGCTTCACAGTGCTTTACAGCCCTCTCTAAGCAGTTTACAGAAAATCAGCCTTTTGCCCCCAACAATCTGGGTCCTCATTTTACCGACCTTGGAAGGCTGAGTCAACCTTGAGTCTACTAAGTGATCAGCAGAAGTAGGTGAGACGAGAAGATTCTTGTCTGCTTTTAAGAGCAGGGTTCCCACTGGGCTGAAAGCTTCTTTAAGGCTGCAGGCATGCTTAGCCCTGCATTCAGTTCATCCTTAAATAGATCAGCTGGTCTCCAACTTTAATCTGGCCTCCACAGATCTGGGCAGGCACTGCAGGAGGGTGGTGGGGGTGGGTGGTGGAAGGAGATGAAAGGGTTTGAAAAAAAGACTCAAAAAGCTGCCTTTTCTTCTGGGACTCCTTTCATTGTGGCAACAAGACAGCCATCATTCAGGGTGGGTTTAATTTAGAGTTTGGGCTTCTGGTCCTCTTGATAGCCTAAATGGCCCTTTGTTATTCTGGAAGGAAAATTCAGAAGTCTCCACAAGGGAGAATATTTGTAGCTCAGGTTTGAAATGTGGGGTCCGTGGTTTCTCTTTGAGCTTGGTGGTTTTCTGGCAGAGCTTTCATCACCCAAGCTAGGTAACATCACCCCTACACCAGAGCACTGATGTATTATCTTGTTTGGGTAATGCAACCTCTTTTTTTTAAATATAATTTTTATTTACAAATATACATTAAAACAATAACAACTGACAATACATTTACATCTAAACAATGTACAGAACACACACGAAACTTAAAAAGACGAATCTATTTTGTCACCCCTCCCCTCCTACAGCTGGCTCTATTGACAACCAACATTTGGTTCTTAACAGTATTTATTTATTGATTGATTGATTGGATTTGTATGCCGCCCTTCTCCGGAGATTCGGGGTGGGTAACAGCGACAATAAAACAGTGTACAATAGTAATTTGGTATTAGAAATGATTAAAAATCTATTAATATAAAAACCAAACATACATACATACATACATACAATGCATAGAATTGTAAAGGCCTAGGGGGAAAGAAGATCTCAATTCCCCCATGCCTGGTGGCAGAGGTGGGTTTTAAGTTGTTTACGAAAGGCAAGGAGGGTGGGGGCAGTTCTAATCTCTGGGGAGGAATTGGTTCCAGAGGGCCGGGGCCACCACAGAGAAGGCTCTTCCCCTGGGACCCGCCAGGCGACATTGCTTAGTTGACGGGACCCGGAGAAGATCCACTCTGTGGGACCTGACTGGTCGCTGGGATTCGTGCAGCAGAAGGCGGTCCCTGAGGTAATCTAATATTGAGAGCAGTGATTTAATTAATAACCTATATTTAATGTTTTGTGTTGTATATTAATGCATGTAAATTCTTTTTATACAGTTAATAATAAAACATACCTAACTCGCTTTCTATTGAATAGACAGAAAAGAAAGGTTATATTAATTCTTGGTGTTTTTGCCTTTATAACATTTCTTTATCACGCAGCACTACTAGTAATTGTTCTTTTATTCAACCACGTATAGAAGTCTTTCCAAATCTGATAGTAATGCAACCTCTGCAAGGAAACTACCAAGCTCAGAGAGCATCAAGGGCCCTTCATTCGGAAGTCTGGGACCACATTTTGGGACCCTTTTACAATTTTTAAAAAAATCTGCAGCACACTTCATTGGCTACATAAATAATGGTGAGCTGCATATTGCAGAAGCTGATGCCTTTTAATAAAATGTGTTGGTCTGAAAAGGTGCTGCCAAGACTCCTGGTTTTTTTTTTTCTGACCAGGGGCTCACAGGGCTGCATGTAGAAGGTTGCAGAAATTGTTAAAGAGCAACTAATTGAAAATAGCTATGTATGAGATCACAAGAGTACATTTTCTCCTAGTTAGTGATGTCATTTGAACTTTACACTGTGCCGGAGATACTGCTGTGATCTATACCAGCGGTCCCCAAACTACGGCCCTCTGAGGTCTTTTAACCGGCCCGCGGCAGCACACGAGATTTTACCGATCGATATAATAAGAGGGAGAAATAGAGAGGGAGAGAGAAATGAAGAAGAGAGATAGAAAGGGAGAGAGAGAAAGGGAGAAATAGAGAGGGGGGAAGGAGAGAAAGTGTGAGAGATACAAAGAGGGAGAGTTAGAAAGAGAGTGAGTGAGAGAAAGAGAGAAGAGAGAAAGAAAGAGGGAGAGAGAAAGGAAGAGGGAGAGATGGAAAGAGAGAGAGAGAAAGAGAAAAATGAGAAAATGATGGAGGGAAAGAACGAGGGAGAGGAAAATGAAACAAATGAGAGAAAAGGAAGAGAGAAGAGAGAAGTGGAGAGGAAGGAGGGAAGGAAGGAAGGAGAAATGGAGTTTGTTGATTTAAGTTTAAATGTACTTGTTAATAAAGAAGTATAAATTACTTTATTACTTAATTATTAATTACTTAATTACTTATTACTTCTTTATTTTAAATATTGTATTTGTTCCCATTTTGTTTTTTACTTTAAATAAGGTATGTGCAGTGTGCATGGGGATTTGTTGATAGGGGTTTTTTTATAGTCCGGCCCTCCAACAGTCTGAGGGACAGTGAACTGGCCCCCTGTGTAAAAGGTTTGGGGACCCGTGAGCTTTACTATGGGTATGATTCTCATTTCCTAATTTCCTTGCCATTTTAGAGGAACCCTAAAATGTATATATGGAGCTGGGAAGAAAGGCTGAATAGTAAACAATGCTATCAAAGCTGCCCAGGAAGGCTGATCCCCTTCTGTGAATCCATCTGGGCCTCTCCCGTTTAGCTTCGCATTTATGCTCCAGCTTTTCTTTCCTGAGTTTGGAGACCAGAAACCCACTGGTGGTTGCTTAGTAACAGATAACTTCTGGGGTTAATCCCAGCCTAGAGAAATATGAATGGATGAAGGGCCAGCATAGATAGACCTCGTTTCTCAAGGATCGGCCGCTTACACAAGTTCCTTCCAGTCAAATTTCAGTTTGTTCCTTGAGATTTCAAAATAGTTGTCGAAATTGAAGTGTTCTGCCTTTGCAGAGCATATTAAAATAGTGCGTGCAGGTTAGTACAGCAACGGTTCAGCAAAGCTGGATAGTAGAAGGGAGGAAGAGCGTGGTGTTATGAATTGTGCATTTTGGGTGGTCACAATTCAAATTGTTGGTCATGACCTTTAAAGCCCTACATGGCTTTGGACCAGACTACCTCCAGAACCGCCTGCTACCGCACGAATCCCAGCGACCGATAAGGTCCCACAGAGTTGGCCTTCTCCGGGTCCCATCGACTAAACAATGTCATTTGGCGGGCCCCAGGGGAAGAGCCTTCGCTGTGGCGGCCCCGGCCCTCTGGAACCAACTCCCCCCGGAGATTAGAATTGCCCCCACCCTCCCTGTCTTTCGTAAACTACTCAAGACTCATTTATACCGCCAGGCATGGGGGAGTTGAAATATTCCTTCCCCCTAGGTCATTACAAGTTATGCATGGTATGTCTGTGTGTATGTTTGGTTTTATAATAAGGGTTTTTACTTGTTTTATTATTGGATTGTCACATGCTGTTTTTGTCATTGTTGTTAGCCGCCCCAAGTCTACGGAGAGGGGCGGCATACAAATCCAATAAATTATTATTATTATTATTATTATTATTATTATTATTATTATTATTATTAACTTAGGAGCAACAAGAGCTGATTGGGAGAGAGGACATAGCTCCAAACCATGATAGTAAACACAGTGCAGACTTTTGGAGCTGATGAGTTGGAATTTAATTGCTGTCTTTCCAGATTCATCCTCCCAGCTATTTTAAAAATAGATCTTAGAAAGCGAGAAACAGTGCTTTAACGCCATACAAACAAAAATATTGCTATGAGTAATGCTTATTTGTTGTTTATAAAAACAGTTGTTGCTGGTGTCCAGCTTTTTCAGTGATAAATGAGTATTCCCATAGATAGATTCTTTATTTGTATTGATAAGTAAATATCACATAAAGACCTAATTGGTCTTCTAGTTTTTTGATTGCACTTTTGAAATTCCATAAAAGGAAAGGAGCTCTGACAGCAACTTCGTTTGTTGGGTTTCTATTCCATTTTATTTTCAGGACTTCATGGTGATCTACAGATCGCCTCTTCCTCTAATTTTTCCCTGTAACAGCCCTGTAAGTTGGGCTGAGTAAATGTAACTGGTCTAAAGTTAGCCATGATCTTCCATGATTGAAAGAGACATAGAAACCTTAAGACCTTCTAATTCAACATCATTACCGTTACATCACACCGATTGTTAACGATGCACTTATGCAAGATTATTCTGAACAGGTTTTTTTAAAAATTCCCTTTCAACATAATGTGGACTATGTTCTAAGTATGCCAGATAAAGGCAATTAAACCTGGATTGTGACGAAACACATATTTGAGATTTGAGCTACATTCTCTAGAACAGGGATCTGTAACCTTGGCCATTTTAAGGCGTGTGGACTTCAACTTCCAGAATTCCCCAACCGGTCATAATGTAGAGATGTTAAGATAGTGTATGAAACACCCAAGCATTTGTTTTGTATGATTGTGTAATTTTAGCCTTCTTGGTAAGGCTTATGAATAAGATTTGTGTGCTTTGCAAAAATGAAGAAAAAAACCCTGCACATTCAGCTGTTAAAGGGTTAAATAGGGTTCAGGAGGGAAGTGTTTTTAACAGGAAAGTGAACACAAGAACAAGGGGACACAATCTGAAGTTAGTTGGGGGAAAGATCAAAGGCAACATGAGAAAGTATTATTTTACTGAAAGAGTAGTAGATCCTTGGAACAAACTTCCAGCAGACGTGGTTGGTAAATCCACAGTAACCGAATTTAAACATGCCTGGGATAAACATATATCCATTGTAAGATAAAATACAGGAAATAGTAAAAGGGCAGACTAGATGGACCATGGGGTCTTTTTCTGCCGTCAGTCTTCTATGTTTCTATGTTTCTACTCTTTAAGTGGAAACGCATGTGATTTTTTTTCTGGCTTTTGTTCTTATGACCATGGAGGCAGTTTTGGACAGAATTATTATAAGCCAAATGAAATTTCATGAGTTGAACAAATGTTTAATACTATAAAAAGTTAAAACTAGGCGCCCTGTGCTTTAAGAACTAAATAAGGCAGAAAGTACTTTTAGATGTGCTTAAATCATTCTGAAAGTGCTAAATGGTACCTTTCTGTGAGGATAGTTATCAACAGTGGCCTATAATATAGATTTACCTTCACAGAGTAGTTTATTTACTAGAAAAACAATGACCAGGGCATTTTTCTAAATTCATTTTCTCTTACTCTAGTATTCCTGAAGTGAATTATATGGTATAATTTCCAGAAAAATTCAGTAATGCTTGAAAGTAGCAAGCAGATATCACCAATATCAGTTAATGATTTATTTAAAAAAAATACTGCATTAAAGCCTAATTACTGCTGCTAATTTTCCACGTAGCTTGCCAAAATGTGTGAAAACTAGATTTTTGAATGAAAATATAGTAACTGCTTCTAAGTGGAAGAAATAATAGAAATTGATTGCTAAAGATTCAGATCATTTCGTTATAGAAGTCACTTGTGGCAAAATGTGATAAAAGGAAATGAAAGAACAATAAATGGTAAGAGGTACAAATTCTTTCTCATTTTTCCTTGTAGCTAATGAAGTGGACTGGGACCTGCGGAAACGTCTGCAGAAATAAATTGTTACGACTTTTATGATGCCACAAGATTTACAGTGTTTCACTGCGGGAATCTTTAATTCTTTTGAGTAATGGTGGCCTGGCTGTATAATTCTATAAAAGTCATAGAAACCTGTAACAGTTGTAGGAGATTAATGAAATAGCAGCCATAAGTCACAAGAGCCCATGTGATATTGAATTATCATATGCTGGGAGCACCAATCCTTCTTTTGGGGGTTAGGAAGGAGCTATCACTTGCTCAACAGCTGTGGAAAAACTCATCTTGATAGTATAATCCAATAGGGGTCCTTTTTATATTAACAAATGCGTTAATATAAAGGAAGCATGTTCCCTCATAGAAACATAGAAGACTGACGGCAGAAAAAGACCTCATGGTCCATCTAGTCTGCCCTTTTACTATTTCCTGTATTTTATCTTACAATGGATATATGTTTATCCCAGGCATGTTTAAATTCGGTTACTGTGGATTTACCAACCACGTCTGCTGGAAGTTTGTTCCAAGGATCTACTACTCTTTCAGTAAAATAATATTTTACCTCCTACTCTTTTATCAGTCAGTGTGCCCAAAGTTAGGCCCAAATTGTTGGAGGCAATGACTCTGTAAACCACTTAGAGAGGGCTTTAAAACATGTAGGGTGGTATATAAGTCTAAATGCGATTGCTATTTTATTTAATTGTTTCATAAATGAAGCATGTTCCATCTTGACTTCCATTGACCAGCATGCCTAAGGTCTTATTTTATTTATTTTTTATTGAGATGTTATTTTATTTGAACATAGGTTTAACAGCATGGCCAGGTTAGTTTTCATAAAGGATGCAACAAAATTTGAATGGTACCCAGCCACTTTGGGTTGCTGTTTTCTAGGAAGAAAATGTATAAATACTGTCACATGTACGTACTTCAACTCACCATGGAACTAAAGCCTACTGCTGCATTGATACACAGGTTTCATTGGGCTCCAAACCCATGAATTATTACTAGATAGAAACTTGAGAGCCGCTGCTAATGTTCTCACCCAACGTAATTTGAACCCGGTTTTGGAGAGGCCTTAATTGGAAACAATGGGCCCTAGTTGCTTGAAAAGCATCAGTAAATGTGTCAATCGTAGCATTTCTCCAGGTACTTTTTCATGGCCGTTTGGAATTGCATAACTGTCTTAGAAGGTGGTTGGTTGCCTTTGTACAATCCAGGGACCTGGCAGCGCTGAAGATTCAAATCACATTACAAAGCCACGTGATGGAGCACAGCGGAGAATAAGAGCATTGTTAAGGCCTCTTCACTCTTCACTGCATACCTTTCTCTCTTATTTTGCTCCACATCTCTTCTGCCACGCATTGGGGCACTTTATCTCGGCTCTCAACAAAGTGGGCCTGTCTTGAGAGAAATTCCTTTGTAACTGATAACTCTTCTGAGCGATGGTGATGATTTAAACCCCTTTTTCCTAGTACTGGAGTCCAAAAACATTGCGTTTTGGAATGCCAGTTGCTGAGAAAGATGGTGAAAGGTTGTTTTGTGTGTTGGCTTTCCAGAAACTGGTCGGTCACATAAGTAAAACCAAATACAGTGATACCTCTACTTACGAACTGAATTCGTTCCATGACCAGATTCTTAAGTAGAAAAGTTTGTAAGGAGTAGCAATTTTTCCCATAAGAATCAATATAAAAGCAAATAATGCGTGCGATTGGGGAAACCCCAGGGAGGGTGGAGGCCCTGTTTCCTCCCAGGAGATTCCTAGAGAGGCCCCACGGAGGCTTCTCCCTGCCTTTTCCGGTTACACTTTTGGAGATTCGAGTTTGTAAGTGGAAAATGGTTCTTGAGAAGAGGCAAAAAAAATCTTGACCACCCAGTTCTTATCTAGAAAAGTTTGTACGCAGAGGCATTCTTAGGTAGAGGTACCACTGTACTGACTGGGCTAGGCCTTTGATCATGTACAGATGAATTCATCTTCAGGAATGTTTTCTTTTTAAATTTTCAAATAACACCCTTCAAGTAGTTCAGAGATAAGAGAGGTTTAGAATAGGATATAGGTATTCTGCCCAGTTGTAAAATAGGCAAACAAATGTGTATGCATTTGTTAGAAACAAATGAATGTTTTTCCATAAGATGCTCTGAGTCCAGTACTATATTAAGGCAAAGTCACAGATTCTGCATCTTTTCCAGTTGACCTGTTAAAAAGAGAACATTTTGTTAAATGTTCATTATTTATATGTTACACAATGAAGTGGTCATTACTTTTTTCTTCTATTGAATTCTAATATATTAGGACTGATAAATTTAGACTTAAATTATAGAGACTGATAGTAAAAAAAATATATACAGTGTTCCCTCGATTTTCGCGGGTCGAACTTCGTGAATAACCCATACCACGGTTTTTCAAAAAAATATTAATTAAAAAGTACTTCGTGTTTTTTCCCTATACCACGGTTTTTCCCACCTGATGACATCATACGCCATCGCCAAACTAATAAATTATGCAAATAAATAACAAAAAAAATTATTGTTAATAAATAATTATGTTTATAAATATCAAGATCACTAAGTGTCTTATTCAATGGTGAGTACCAGTAATAATGGTGAGTAAATGGTTGTTAAGGGAATGGGAAATGGTAATTTAGGGGTTTAAAGTGTTAAGGGAAGGCTTGTGATACTGTCCATAGCCAAAAATGGTGTATTTACTACCGCATCTCTACTTCGCGGAAATTCGACTTTCGCGGGCGGTCTCGGAACGCGAAAATCGAGGGAACATTGTACAGGTATGTTGTTAAAGTAAAGAAGGAAGAGAAGAGACTGCTCCAGAATCTATCTAGGCTTCCCCTCCCCCCTTCACCCACCAGCATCTCTAATGATGAGGGAGGTGAGATCATTAACAAGCTATTTTTGTGCTCCATTGCTAGGCAACCATTAATAATTATAGTATTCCCCATCTCTTGGCTGGTTCTCGACTCCAAAAGGTCTTAAAATGCTGCCCTCTAAAAACCTGAATTTCTTGGTTGACTCTGCAGAAAAACCATTGGCTGCACTAATTAGTGCTCACGGGAATGGTTCCGTTCCATTGATGTCGCTGTCATGATACTAGAAATAAAAAGAGAGATTAGAAGCCTCAAAAAGCTGATTCACGACCGATGAATCATCGCTGAGTTAATCTTTGATCCTCGCTTAGCCACCACAGCTGCTGCACCTTAGTTGACTCACCCGAAATGCACGAGGTTGGCTTTGGAGTTTGGCCTGCCCTACTTACTGTGTTGTGTGAACTTAGTGGTTGTATCTCACAAAGGGTGCTTGATGATTATTTGTGCCAGTCAGGGTTGATATATTCAATTAAGTTGTGGCATAATGTGTATGAGCACAGCCTAAGTTGGAACACGGCTCCAATAACACCTGGAATCATTGGCAACAGATCTAAGGCTTAACTGGCGGATTTTTCCCAGCCCGGTCCAGGATCTGATTCTGGAACTATATACATTTATTTTATTTATTTATTTATTGGATTTGTATGCCTCCCCTCTCCGCAGACTCGGGTTGGCTAACAACAGTAACAAAACAGTATAATCCAATACTAAAAACAGTTAAAACCCATTATATAAAAACCAATCATACATACAGACATACCATGCATAAAATTTTAAAGGCCCAGGAGGAAAGTGTATCTCAGTTCCCCCATGCCTGGCGGCAGAGGTCGGTTTTAAGTATCTTATGAAAGGCAAGGAGGGTGGGGGAATTCTAATCTCTGGGGGGAGTTGGTTCCAGAGGGTCGGGGCCGCCACAGAGAAGGCTCTTCCTCTGGGTCCCGTCAAGCGACATTGTTTGGTTGATGGGACCCGGAGAAGGCCAACTCTGTGGGACCTAACTGGTCGCTGGGATTTGTGCGGCAGAAGGCGGTCCCGGAGATACTCTGGTCCGGTGCCATGAAGGGCTTTATAGGTCATAACCAATACTTTGAATTGTGACCGGAAACTGATCGGCAACCAATGCAGACTGCGGAGTGTTGGAGTAACATCGGCATATTTGGGAAAGCCCATGACTGCTCTCGCAGCTGCATTCTGCACGATGTGAAGTTTCCGAACACTTTTCAAAGGTAGAGAGCGTTACTATGATGTACTTACTGCGTTGTGTGAACTTAGTGGTTGTATCTCACAAAGGGTGCTTGATGATTATTTGTGCCAGTCAGTGTTGATATATTCAATTAAGTTGTGGCATAATGTGTATGAGCACAGCCTAAGTTGGAACACGGCTCCAATAACACCTGGAATCATTGGCAACAGATCTAAGGCTTAACTGGCGGATTTTTCCCAGCCTGGTCCAGGATCTGATTCTGGAACTATATACATGCACGTTTATACAAGTCTGCACACCCTGATTGTTGTGGGGTGATTTAACCCCTAATCCTGAAAGTTCTCTACCATATAGGGAAATGAAATGTTGTTGCTTTAATATACACTGCTCAAAAAAATCAAGGGAACACTCAAAGAACACACCCTAAATCTGAATGAATGGAATATCCTCACTGAATACTTTGTTCTGTACAAAGTTGAATGTGCACAACAGCAGGTGAAATTGACTGTCAATCTGTGTTGCTTCCTAAGTGGACAGTTTGGTTTCACAGAAGTTTGATTTACTTGGAGGTATATTGTGCTGTTTAAGTATTCCCTTTATTTCTTTGGGCAGTATAGTTTTCTGCAAATGGAGCCCGTCAACCTTTGATGCCTTCCCAGGTCAGAAGAGGGTGGTTTCCCTCCAAACATACTTTGAAATTAGTGGTGTGAATTTTAAGTCTACGCCTGTCCTAGTTGTAAGAAGGGAGCTAATTGATGTTTTTCGTTAGGTTGAAAAATTACTTCTCAGTAGTTAGGGTAGTACGGTAACTGTTTAGGCTGTGTGTCCTTGTTTCCAGTAATATTGAATAAAAAATGCACTGAAGAGGTGTCTCTGTGTGTGTGTGTGTGTGTGTATTTATTTAATTACGGTAATTAATTTGACTTCTTTGCCGCCCAATCCCGAAGGACTCAGGGCAGCTTACAATAATATAAAATTAAAAGTACAATAAAAATAGAAGTCAAATATAAAGTCTGAAACTATAAAACCCCAATTAAAACAAGACGCCATGAACGGAATATCTCCGTTCATGGCATCTCCATGCAAATTCAAACAAAATTCAAATTCGGCGCCTAAAACACGATTTGAGTATTGCCCACAATATCATATGCTGCAACGTCCTACCGGTCAATGACTACTTCAGCTTCAACTGCAATAACACCAGAGCACGCAACAGATTCAAACTTAATACGAACCACTCCAAACTTGACTGTAAAAAATATGATTTCAACAATCGAGTTATCGAAGCGTGGAACTCATTACCGGACTCAATTGTGCCAACCCCCAACATTTCTCCCTTAGACTCTCCACGATTGACCTCTCCAGGTTCCTAAGAGGCCAGTAAGGGGCGTGCATAAGTGCACTGGTGTGCCTTTCGTCCCCTGTCCAATTGTCTTTCCTTTCTCTCACCTATCGTATATATTCTCTTCCTTTCATATATCCTCTCCTCTAAGTTCACTCTCACCCTCTTTTATATTATCACATGTCTATCTTTCTTCCTATGTATTTATGTATTGTACAAATGAATAAATAAATAAAATAAATAGGTCATAGTTACATTTAACCATGAGCTTGTAACTTTAAGCAGGCTGTACTTGTCACTATGGATATGATGTGAATTACAAAGCATGGAACAGGAAAATCCCCCCCCCCAATCCCAAACCTTAGCTTACAAAGCCACAGAGGCCAGGCCTTTGTGGTAAACGAAGGGACCCCTTCCGGGTGGCTCTTATATTTTTCTTACGCTTTGTTTTCTAGGCTGCTGCAGGCATCCTGTGCTATGTGGGGGCTTACGTCTTCATTACCTACGATGACTACGATCACTTCTTTGAAGATGTCTATACGCTCATCCCTGCAGTGGTCATCATAGCCGTGGGGACCCTTTTATTTATCATCGGTCTAATTGGCTGCTGTGCCACAATCCGGGAAAGCCATTGTGGCCTTGCCACGGTAAGCTTAATACCAGGATGCCAATTTCCTTCCTTTTTTTAATGGGCTTAACTGTGTTTTCTTGGCTGAGTTTGTACCTTTTTTGCTTGGCCTGTGTGAAATGCACCATGTCGGCTCCTGCAGCTGATTGTAGCTCGGCTAAAGCAGCAGAGTGATGCATCTGACACCAAAGACCTTATTAATGGACAAAGGCCTCAGCCTGCCTGCAAGGCCTATCAGATTCCATACAGGTATCTCTAGTTCAAGGGGGAATAAAAGCATCTGAAACACTAGAAAGCCATTATAGATTAATGTAGGCAGTCCTGCACCGTTCTGCCCATCTCCTGGACAAGTTAGTCAGCCTTTTTTTGTTGTCCTTGTGATATGAATAATAAAACAGCCCTCCCTTTTTTTTAAAAAAAGAGCAAAGCAGAACAAGAAACATAGAAGTCTGACGGCAGAAAAAGACCTCATGGTCCATCTAGTCTGCCCTTATACTATTTCCTGTATTTTATCTTAGGATGGATCTATGTTTATCCCAGGCATGTTTAAATTCAGTTACTGTGGATTTATCTACCACATCTGCTGGAAGTTTGTTCCAAGGATCTACTACTCTGTTTTTATCAGCTCTTTAGATTGGAGGTCTGCAACCTTGGCAACTTTAAAACTTGTGGACTTCAACTCCCAGAATTCCTCAACCAGTAGAGCTTTGCTGTCTGAGGAATTCTGGGAGTTGAAGTCCACAAGTCTTAAAGTGGCCTAGGTTGCAGACCCCTGCTTTAGATGATCAATACATAAACGCTTTCAAATACCTTAAGAACGTGGTCCTATAAAAGAGGTTTGTAGACAGAGGCTCCTTCGCATTACAATCCCAGAAATAAGAACGTACAAGGAATCGGGCCGACAGTGGACGATTAGGAACACAGTGAGCAGCTTAGCTTCTTATGTTGTCACGACAGCTTCCTGATCAGTAGAAGCAGCCTGTTAAATCCCTGGCTCTGATTCCCCATCCCATCGGCTTCCTAGGTATTACTGCAGCCAGCTTCCTCTGTGTCATTTTTAAGTTGAAAGATACGGTTCAGGTAGAGAGCTTGGTCTGCCTTTCTTCCTCTCGGAGGGAATGGACCAATAGCCAAAGATAACAATGCGTACATTTGCTTGTTCTGATGAATGAACATAAGCTTTATTTTTGTCTTCCAGTTTGTGATTATCCTTCTGTTGGTCTTCATCACAGAAGTGGTGGTAGTGGTTCTGGGCTACATCTACAGAGCGAAGGTAATTAGCCTCTCTTCTGAAGTGCTAATACATAAAGCTTTATTCAAGGTTTGATACGAGTGATTTGTATTTGTATTAGATTTGTATGCCGCCCCTCTCCGAAGACTCGGGGCGGCTAACAACAATAAAAAAGACAATATAAACAAATCTAATATTAAAAACTATCTAAAAAAACCCAATTTAAAAAACCACTCACACATACAAACATACCATGTATAAATTCTATAAGCCTAGGGGGAAGGGAAATTTCAATTCCCCCATGCCTGACGACAGAGGTGGGTTTTAAGGAGCTTGCGAAAGGCAAGGAGGGTGGGGGGAACTCTGATATCTGGGGGGAGCTGGTTCCAGAGGGTCGGGGCTGCCACAGAGAAGGCTCTTCTCTGGGTTTACTCGACCGGACCCGGAGAAGGCCACCTCTGTGGGACCTAACCGGTCGCTGGGATTCGTGTGGCAGGAGGCTGCACGAATCCCAGAGTGAGGGTTCTGTGAAGCAAAATTGTGAGAGGTTATCGGACCAAATTAAAACCACACACCTCTTGAGAAGTCATCCAAATCCTCAAGAGTGAAATAATGTGGTAAACCAAGCGGTTGAATGCTTTTAACGAGGGTTAAAAATACGGATTTCCCTCCCCCCCCCTTTTTTTTTGGAAGGTATTAAAGTCCTGCAGAAAATGTTTGTTAAAGCTTTGGAATAAATCCTTGGGGGCTTTGCTGCTTGTAAGGGAACATAGAGACTTTGACCAGCTTCAGAAATTTAGCAAAATGAATAGGAGAAAATGCCCAGGGTTCAATTCATTTGTCCCTCAAACTCAATTTCATGGAGGGACGCATCAGGGTTGTGTTTGACCCGGGCGTGGCCCACTCGATGTCACTCGTGTTGGGGTGACCCAAGCTCTGTGCCAGTGAAAACAGGCTCCCGAACGCCATATTCACTGGCAGAAGCACCGCGGGTCAGGCGTTCGCTGTTTCCAGGCTGCCCCGCCAGCCTTGGTTTTGACACCCCTGAGGGATACCAAAAACCCCTTGGCTAGAAGATCTCAAGAAGACAAATAGCAATAGATCCTCGGTGGTGCAGTGGTTACAGTGCAGTACTGCAAGCTACTTCTGCTGATCACCGGCTGCCAGCAGTTTGGCAATCGAATCTCAGCAGGCTCAAGGTTGACTCAGCCTTCCATCCTTCCAAAGTCGATAAAATGAGGACCCAGATTGTTGGGGGAAACATGCTGGTTTAGAGAGGGCTATAAAGCACTGTGAAGCAGTATATAAGTCTAGATCAGACCTGGGCAAGATGCGGCCCGAGGGCCGGATGCTGCCCGCCTGCTTTCTGTGACCGGCCCGTGGAGGTCGGTCCAACTTTTCTAGATAAGAACCGGGTGTTCAAGATATAATATATACAGTGTTCCCTCGATTTCCGTGGGGGATGCGTTCCGAGACCGCCCACGAAAGTCGAATTTCCGCAAAGTAGAGATGCGGAAGTAAATACATCATTTTTGGCTATGGACAGTATCACAGGCCTTCCCTTAACACTTTAAAACCTTTAGAACTTAGTGATCCTGATATTTATAAACATAATTATTTATTAACAATTATTTTTTTTGTTATTTATTTGCAAAAATTATTAGTTTGGCAATGACATATAATGTCATTGGGTGGGAAAAACCATGGTATAGAAAAAAAACCCGTGAAGTATTTTTTAATTAATATTTTTTGAAAAACCGTGGTATAGGCTATTCGCGAAGTTCGAACCCGCGAAAATCGAGGGAACACTGTAATATATAATTATATATATAATATACATAATACATAATATATAAAAGATAATATATTACATAAAATATAATATATATTTATTTTATAATTATAATATAATTAACTCAGTTCTACCCAATAATATATAGTATTGGGTAGAACTGAGTTAATTATATTAGTCCGGCCCTCTAAAACAGGGGTCTCCAACCGCCGGTCCGCGGACCGGGACCGGGCCGTTGGGGGTTTTCAGCCGGTCCGCGGCACCAGGGCCCCCTCGGCCTTTCCGCGCTGCCCACCGCCCGCCCGATTTGCCCCCTCTGCTCCTCTGCCACCTCCTGCCTTTCACCGCAGCTCCTCCCGCACCCGGAACGCACGCCCTGCCCGCCTCACATTTGCCGAGAGGACTTTCGCCCCGGGCTCTCAGCAAGGGGGCTGCATGAGAGGCGGGGCCGGCGGAAGGTGATATTCAATGTCGGGGGCGCACGGGCGGTTTTGCGCGCGCTCCCTATCTCCCTGCTAGCCCACTCGGAATACTGTATTCAAAATAAGAAAAGCCTTCGCCGGCAAAGGCTTTTCTTATTTTGAATACGTATTCCGAGTGGGCTAGCAGGGAGATAGGGAGCGCGCGCAAAACCGCCCGTGCGCCCCCGACATTGAATATCACCTTCCGCCGGCCCCGCCTCTCATGCAAACCCCCTTGCTGAAAGCCCGGGGCGAAAGTCCTCTCGACAAATGTGAGGCGGGCAGGGCGTGCGCGCGTCACCGCTGAGAAGAACGGAGAGAGAACGAGAGTGAGTGAAAGCAACAGACAGCAAGATAGAGAGAAAGTGAGAAAGAGAGAGTGAGAGAAAGGGGGGAGAGAAAGAGATAGCAAGAGAGAGAGAACAAGAGAGAGAAAGAGCGTGAGAAACAAAACAAGAGAGAAAGAGTGAGAGAGAGAGAAAGCAAAAGAGACAGAAAGAAAACAAGAGAGAGAAAGTGAGAAGAAGAGAGAGAAAGAGGGGGAGAGAGAGAGAAAGAGAGAGGGGGGAGAGAGAGAAAGAGAGGGAGAAAGAGAGGGAAAGGGGGGAGAGATAGCAAGAGAGGGAGAGAGAAAGAGAGAGGGAAAGGGGGAGAGAGGGGGAGAGAAAGAGGAGATAAAGGAAGAGGAGAGAGAGAAAGGAAGAGAAAGAAAGAAAGAGGGATAGAAAGAGAGAGAGAGTGAGAGATGCTCAGTGAGCCTTTCTTTGAAGTTGCCTTTCTTTCTTTCTTTCTCTTTCTTTCTTTCTTTCTTGCTCTTTTTCTTTCTCTCTTTTACCTTTCCTTCCTCTATTTCTTTTCTTTCTCCTTCCTACCTTCTTCCCTCCCTCCCTCCCTCCAGTCCTTCCTCTCTTACTCTCCCCTTTCATAAGTTTCCTTGCTTCCTTCCTCTGTTCCTGTCCCTTCCCTCTTTCCTTCTTTCTTCCTTCCTTCCTTCCTTTCCTCCCTTCCTTTCCTCCCTCCATTTCTTGCTTTCCTTTTCCTTCCTCCCTTCTTTCCTCCCTCATTCCCTTCTTTCACTCCTTCCTCTCTTACTCTCCCCTTTCACACCTTTCTTTGCTTCTTTGCACCCTTCTTCTGTTCCTGTACCTTCCCTTTTTCCTTCCTTCCTTCCCACCCTCCGTCCATTCATTCACCCATTCCTCTCTTGATCGCCCCTTTTACGGCGCCGCTGACAGCTAGCTCCCCCCCCCCACCGGGCCATGGAAAACTGGTCTAGCTGAAAGCCGGTCCCTGGTGCAAAAAAGGTTGGGGACCTCTGCTCTAAAACCATCCCAATTTCTAATGCGGCCCCCTGGCAAAATTAATTCCCCACCCCTGGTCTAGATGCTATTGCTAATAGCATTTAGACACCTATACAGCCTCACAGCCCTCTCTAAGTGGTTTACAGAGTCAGCCTCTTGCCCCCAACGGTCTGGGTCCTCATTTAACCCACCTCAGAGAAACGGGTGGCTGAGTCAGCCCACTACCAATGATGGCATTCCAGGAGCCCTGTAGAGCCAACCACCCACAGAGAATTTCTGCAAATTTCTGGGTCGGTTTGGTGGAGCGGCAGGCTGCGTTTTCAGGCTCCTCCTGTCAACGCAGAGAAAATTTTGAAGCTGTGTTTGTTTTCTACCAGGTGGAGGCCGAGGTGGATCACAGCATCAAGAAAGTGTACGACACGTACAATGGCACAAACCCGGATGCCGCCAGTCGGGCGATTGATTATGTGCAGAGGCAGGTGAGAGCCAATACAAACACAGCTGTTGGGGCCAAATGTACACAAGTTGTTTTCCGCCAGCACAGGGCCTTCTGTTGACACCACAGCTACTGGCTGGGTGATGTAAGGGAGCTTCCTTCCTTCCTTTTCTGCCTTCAGGAGACCTGGCCTTTTTTCCCTCTCTTAGCACTTCTTGCTGGGTTTTTACATTTCACCCCATGAAACACGCTTCTCTGCTCCAGTCCAAAGCAGCGTGGGGCAGCCCCAGGTCTTAGTGGGAATTGGGTATAGATTTGGGGGCTGGAAGCCAGATTATGCTGCATGTATTGATTCAGGTTTTCCCTGCTGTCTCATTTAACAACTGTTTAAAGTTGTGACGGTGTTAGAAACAACAGTTTTGCAACAAGCCCTTGCATTTATAGGCATTACAACACCCTGTGGTCACCATTCTTGTGGTTCCTAACCTGCTTGCGACAAGCCCTTAACAGAGAAAGCAGAACCAAAGTCCCAAGTTGTTGTTGTTGTTGTTGTTATTATTATTATTATTATTTATTAAATTTGTATGCCGCCCCTCTCCGTAGACTCGGGGCGGCTAACAACAGTGACAAAAAACAGAATGTAAAAATCCAATACTACAACAGCTAAAAACCCTTGTTATAAAGCCAATCATACATACAAACATACCATGCATAAATTGTAGAAGCCTAGGGGGAAAGAATATCTCAGTTCCCCCATGCCTGACGACAGAGGTGGGTTTTGAGGAGCTTACGAAAGGCAAGAAGGGTGGGGGCTATTCTAATCTCCGGGGGAAGTTGGTTCCAGAGGGCCGGGGCCGCCACAGAGAAGGCTCTTCCCCTGGGCCCCGCCAACCAACATTGTTTAGTTGACGGGACCCGGACCTAATTGGTCGCTGGGATTCGTACGGCAGAAGGCGGTCCCTGTTGTGTCACTTTGGCCCCAGGTGATTCGCTTAACAACCAAATGCAAAATTAGGTTGTAAAGCCTGACTTTCATCTAGCCACCATGGTGCTGAGCAACCGAGATGCCTGTCACAATGGTAGTCTCTAAGCGAGAACTATCAGTACGGAATAAATTTATGAAGCAATGTGTGCATTAAGATGTTATTATTAATCTTATTTCTGGTTTAATTTGATTTTAATGCATTTTTTAAAAATCCCCTTTCTAAAGATTTGCTGGGGCGTTAGAGTACACTCCCCTCCTCCCCTGGAGGAAGATCTTGCTTATTTGTAGGTTTGCTAAGAACCCCCCCTTGAGGGGCTGGGGGTGGGGAGAAAGCAAGGCTTGCCACTGGCAGATTCTTCAATTGGATTGGAGGGCAACCCCGGTGAAAATGACAGACTTTCCAGAAACGTTGCTTGGGTAGAAAACTTAACATTTTCCAGATGATATACTCTGGTTCCTCTTCAGATCGTATAAATCTTTTGCCTTTTACCAGATGACATGACAATGTATGGTTTGGAACCAGCCTTTGTTAATGTCCTGAGTCATTTTGAAACGAGAGAAGATGTATAATTTGGGCAGAATTAGATGAGGACGGAAAATAAGAGAGATGCAGTACTCCTTCCCTCCCTAAACATTGAGGGGGGAGAGTTGTGCTTATTTATATTTATTTGGCTGGCCAGGGAATTCTGGGAGTTGAAGTCCACAGGTCTTAGAAACATAGAAGACTGACGGCAGAAAAAGACCTCCTGGTCCATCTAGTCTGCCCTTATACTATTTCCTGTATTTTATCTTAGGATGGATCTATGTTTATCCCAGGCATGTTTACATTCAGTTACTGTGGATTTATCTACCATGTCTGCTAGAAGTTTCTTCCAAGGATCTACTACTCTTTCAGTAAAATAATATTTTCTCATGTTGTTTTGATCTTTCCCCCAACTAACTAACGTCTTAAAACGTTGCAAAGGTTAGGGTATCCGTGGTTTGGTTAAATGTTGTGCCTGAAAGCATCGCCCAACTTATTTCTAAAACTCTTGACTTTTCTGCCTGCATTCTCTCTTGAAGCTGCACTGCTGTGGGATCCACAACTACTCAGACTGGGAGTCGACCGCCTGGTTCAAAGAAGCGAAAAACCACAGCGTGCCCCTCAGCTGTTGCAAAGCCACCATCAGCAATTGCACGGGAAGCTTAGCTCGTCCAGCAGACCTTTACTCTGAGGTGACGGCCTTCTCTTCATTTTGATGGGTTTCCGATAAAAGCTCTTACACGTGAGATGGAAACTAAGGGTTTGTGCACGATCCCCCCACCTCCAAGTCCAAATCTCCATTTAAATCCAGAACAATTTAAATATTTATTTATTTATTGGATTTGTATGCCGCCCCTCTCCGTAGTCTCGGGGAGGCTAACAACAATGATAAAAACAGCATGTAACAATCCAATAATAAAACAACTAAAAACCCTTGTTATAAAACCAAACATACACACAAACATACCATGCATAACTTGTAATGGCCTAGGGGGAAGGAATATCTCAACTCCCCCATGCCTGAAGGTATAAGTGAGTCTTGAGTAGTTTAGGAAAGACAGGGAGGGTGGGGGCAGTTCTAATCTCTGGTGGGAGTTGGTTCTAGAGGGCCGGGGCCGCCACAGAGCAGGCTCTTCCCCTGCAGCCCGCCAAACGACATTGTTTAGTCGACGGGACCCGGAGACTCAATTTAAATCCATCCCCACTTCTTGTTAATCAAGGATCCGTTGTTTAATGAGAAATAAAGTCATTTGTATGTAGGTTGGACATGCCCTCTCTCTTTTAGAGGAATTAATTTTGAAAATATTTTTGTCCCACTTTGGAGAACTGGGACATTTATAAGTTCTTAATAAGAGGCAGCATTCGGGGCTATTTTCCCGCTGTTGTCATTCTGATGCTGTTCCGGCCCTTTTATAATATGCCGCAAATCAAACTGCCTTTTCTGACCTTGTAATCCCTTAAATTGGGGTAAAATTGGGACAACTGAATGAGCATTTACTGGCCAGATGCCCTTCCCGATGCCTAGGTGGAGTTCACAGAAGATATTTTTTTTCTTTGCAGTCTAGGAGAGAAACCTACCTAGGATTTGAACTCTCAACCTTCCTAGTGGGAGGCAAGCATCTTCACCACTAGGCCATCCTGCTGCCCTTATAATATACTGCACATAATATAATTCCTGCCCTCATGCCCAAATTTTGCATTTGGCAGTAATTGAATTTGCGTTCTATTCTTACATTGTATCAGGAAATGTCTTGCCTCAATTATATTTTACTAGAGCCTCTTTATGTTGTGTGTGTTTCCCTTTATAATACTTGTGTTGCATGTTTGTTTTAAATTTACCTTTACAACAGTTCAAAACAACTGTCGCTACTGCCCCACACATACAAAAAATCCAATAAAATGTATGTTTTATAAATGACGTGGCTATCAGAGCGTTGGGAGATTGTAGCTGTTCCACCATGCAGCATTAATGAGCTTAAAAATAATGGTTTCCTCAACTGATGGACTCCTTTGTGTTGCAGGGGTGTAAAGTCTTGGTGGTAAAGAAACTGCAGGAGATCATGATGTACGTTATCTGGGCTGCCTTGGCATTTGCTGCTATCCAGGTAGGATTCAACACTCTGGTTCATCCTCCTCAGGATTAAAAATTATTATTATTATTTATTGGATTTGTATGCCGCTCCTCTCCGTAGACTCAGGGCGGCTAACAACAGTAATAAAAAACATCATATAAATCCAATACTAAAACAACTAAAAACCCTTATTGTAAAACCAGACATCCCTACAAACAAACAACATGCATAAATTGTAAAGGCCTAGGGGGAAAGAATATCTCAGTTCCCCCATGCCTGACGGCAGAGGTGGGTTTTAAGGAGCTTACGAAAGGCAAGGAGGATGGGGGCAATTCTAATCTCCGGGGGGAGTTGGTTCCAGAGGGCCGGGGCCGCCACAGAGAAGGCTTTTCCCCTGGCCCCCGCCAAACGACATTGTTTTGTTGACGGGACCCGGAGAAGACCCACTTTGGGGCGACCTTTGAAAAGTGTTCGGAAACTTCAGATCATGCAGAATGCTGCTGCGAGAGCAATCATGGGCTTCCCTAGGTATGCCCACGTTACTCCAACACTCCGCAGTCTGCATTGGTTGCCGATCAGTTTCCGGTCACAATTCAAAGTGTTGGTCATGACCTATAAAGCCCTTCATGGCACTGGACCAGGATATCTGCGAGACTGCCTTCTGCCTCACGAATCCCAGCGGCCAGTTAGGTCCCACAGAGTTGGCCTTCTCCGGGTCCCGTCGACTAAACAATGTCATCTGGTGGGACCCAGGGGAAAAGCCTTCTCTGTGGCGGCTCCGACCCTCTGGAATCAGCTCCCTCCAGAGATTAGAACTGCCCCCACCCTCCTTGCCTTTCGTAAACTCCTTAAAACCCACCTCTGTCGTCAAGCGTGGGGGAACTGAGACATCTCCCCCTGCCTATGTAGTTTTTGTGCATGATATGACTGTATGTAAGTTTTTTATATTGGGGTTCCTTGCTTTTTAGACTTTTTAAACGTACTATTGTTATTTTAGATTCTAATTATTAGATTTGTCATTATGTATTGTTTTTATCACTGTTGTGAGCCGTCCCAAGTCTGCGGAGAGGGGCGGCATACAAATCTAATAAATAATAATTTATTCAGAAGAAAAGGATTTAGGGGCAGTGATTTCAGACAGTCTCAAAATGGCTGAGCAGTGCAGTCAGGCGGTAGGGAAAGCAAGTAGGATGCTTGGCTGCATAGCTAGAGGTATAACAAGCAGGAAGAGGGAGATTATGATCCCGCTATATAGACTGTTGGTGAGACCACATTTGGAATACTGTGTTCAGTTCTGGAGACCTCACCTGCAAAAAGATATTGACAAAATTGAACAGGTCCAAAGAAGGGCTAAAAAAATGGTGGAAGGTCTTAAGCATCAAACCTATCAGGAAAGACTTCATGAACTCCATCTGTATAGTCTGGAGGACAGAAGGAAAAGGGGGGACATGATTGAAACATTTAAATATGTTAAAGGGTTAAATAAGGTCCAGGAGGGAAGTGTTTTTAATAGGAAAGTGAACACAAGAACAAGGGGACACAATCTGAAGTTAATTGGGGGAAAGATCAAAAGCAACATGAGAAAATATTATTTTACTGAAAGAGTAGTAGATCCTTGGAACAAACTTCCAGCAGATGTGGTTGGTCAATCCACAGCCACTGAATTTAAACATGCCTGGGATAAACATACTGTATATCCATTGTAAGATAAAATACAGGAAATAGTATAAGGGCAGACTAGATGGACCATGAGGTCTTCTTCTGCCGTCAATCTTCTATGTTTCTATGTTTCAATAATAATAATAATAATAATAATAATCCCCAGCCAGCTTCCCCCGAAGCCAATTCTTAAAAGTTTGAAATCATGCTGGTCCACACTCCGTTTCCTCCTCTTCCTCCTCCCAGCTGCTGGGCATGCTCTGTGCCTGCATTGTGCTCTGCAGAAGGAGTCGGGATCCTGCCTACGAGCTGCTCATCACCGGCGGAACCTACGCCTAGGAGATGGTCTGCAGGCGAAGCTGGGAGTCTCGTTTTCCTCCGCTCAGAAGCCGGCTTGGCGGCGTCACCTGCCGCAGTAGTTTCCACTGACTCTGACCGGGCAGCCACGGCCCCTTTCCTAAATCTGGACACAATTAGCCCCTGCACCAGGGATGGGCAAAGCTTTCGGTCCCTTTTCCATATTACCGACTCCCTCTCCTTTGGGCAGCTCCCCACTTATCTATCCATGGTAGCCACCGAGTAACACTAGGTTTTGGTTTTTTTAAAAATCCATTTTATTTTAAACGGCATGAAAGCTGTGGGTGACCTAACTCTGGCTTTAAAAAAAAAGGGTGCGGTCATTTATCCTTACATCCTTGAGCGTTCGTTGGCGTGGCATCGCCGGTCAGTTGTACGAGGAAAGTCACTTATTCTTAATTTTGTGGAGTTTAATTCCTCTGCTTGCCTCTCACCGGTGTTTTCTGTCTTGGTTTTTTTTTTTTTCCTTTTTATAAAGCGAAGCATTAAGTCCAGTCCAGAACACTACGAAACGACTACTAATCAGAATGTTAGAATCCAATTAGTGCATCTCTTTGACTTCCTTGAATTCAAATGAACAAAACGTCCGAACTTTTAGCGTGTTTTAAAAAAACACACAATACGAGCTGGCTTTTTTTTTTTTTTTTCAGGAGTGTGATGTCTTGCACTACCGATTCTATAAGGAAATTTTCATTTTTTACTATAATGGGTCTGTTTCTGTATCGAGTGACTTGTTATCCTAGAGTAGCGAAGTAGAATGTGATAAAGTGAAATGTAAATAGGAAAATAGGAAAGCAAATTAAATAAATCTTCTGTACATCTCCCCCAAACCAAACCATGGTTAACCTTTTTTCATCGTCGGCGTTTTTGAGAGTTTTATCCAGAGCTGCACACTGTACGGTGAGTTATGTGGGTGAATTGTAACTCTGGGCCTGTCCTAGCTGCACTAAAGGGTGGGGAAGTCAATTGAGGTTGGTTTTCCTTCGTTTTAAAAAGATTTTCAATAATTAAGTCGGTTATGTTTAGATTGTTTGTCCTCATTTCCACCAACATTGAATGAAAAATGATATTTTTTTGCAGTCTACAGGTTATCAGAGCTGATCATACTTGCTCATTAACCCACTTAAATTTCCTGTTACCTGATCTATATAAGGGTGCTGTGTTGTGGTCAGTATCCATTAGCCTCACCTTAAGCGTTAGACCAATGATATCCCACCTGGGCAACTTTTTTAAGACTGATGGACTTCAACTCCCAGAATTGCCCAGACAGCCATGCATGACTGGCTGGGGAATTCTGGGACTTGAAGTCCACCAGTCTTTAAAAAATTGTCCAGGTGGGACATCCCTCCGGTTAAATATTCTCCATCCCATCCAAGGAGCTGGAGAACTTTGAGACCTCTCAATATAAAGTCATGGAGAAGACGAAGAGCATTTTTTCTTCCCTAACTTCTGCCGACAGGTCTCTCTGAAAAGCAGAGAAAACCCTGGAACCTCCCCCTTAAAACCTTTCGATCTGTTTTTGGCTAAAGCAGTGTCCCCCTCCAAATCCTCCGTCCTTTTCTCGCTGGGCATATGTGTCTGGTGTTTAAACGCCCCTGTTTCCTCACTCGCATTGTTTTTTTTAACTCCGTAGAAATGTGAGAAGACGGCCCCCGGTTGGTCTTCCTGTTGAAAGATAAGCAGCCGACTAGGAGCTTGATCGAGCTGGAGATGCAACATTTGAACAGGTTTTGCGTAGATCGTTTGTAAGAAAAGAGAGAGTGAAGGAAGGGGGTTTTTTCCTGCCTCGAAAACATCCTCTCCCCCAGGTTCCCCCAGCTTTTGCAAATCCCTCTCGCTTTTAACAATGAGATGTAAAGTGCCTGCTCTCTTCTCTTGAAAGGCAGCGGGTTTTATTCCCACATGACCAGACAAAGCCACTAGCAGAGACGGGAGGGTTAAAGGTTGCAGCTTTCCCACGAGGCCCAGCCTTGGGGTCCGCCAGCCCCCTCCTGCAGCATGAATCCTTCCTTGGTTGAATGCAGCTGCTCCAGACAAATCCCCCAAAGTAAAGGCCTCCTTTTCAGGCAGCCCCTTCCTCCTCCCACCCTCCCTCCAAGTCAGTTACAACCCCCCCCCCCTCAACAAGCCATCTCACTTAACTTGTTTCTGGCGGTAAAGGATCTCTTATTAGCATCTCTCTTAGCATGAAGGAATCAAGTGGTCCAGATGGGATCGATGTGAGCTAATCAAGGCCTTATGGTATTAAAAAGCAAGGAATGTCATCGTTAAGCTCAGTTACTAGAAGGAAAATTGGTGCTTTCTGGAGAATACCCAATGTGAGACTCCAACAGATAGTCCTTGATTTATGGCAGGCTGCATAATGACCATTTAAAGTTAGAAGTGACCAAAAAGTAGGTATTGTATTTTTTTTGAAGTATAAGACACACCGGAGTATAAGACGCTCCTTAGATTTTTGGGGAGGAAAATAGGGGGGGGGGGTCTGCCTACCAGGTATTCATCTGGCCAGCGTCCTTAGTCTGGTCAGCGTCAGCACATTATTTTATCCCCCTGGTTAGGGCTTTTAAAAAATCTTATTCGGAGAGAGTAACAATGAAAGAGTTTGCAAGCCAGTAAGAGCTGGGAACATTGTTAGCTCCTGGTTAGGGCTGGAAAGAAACTTACTCAGAGCAAGTTAGAGCAATTTTAAAAAGCCTGCAAAGACTTATGGCTTGGAAAACATTCTTTGCAGAGAGTAACAATGAAAGAACCTACAAGGTAAGAGCTGGGAACATTGTTAGCTCCTGGTTAGGGCTGGAAAGAAACTTACTCAGAGTAAGTTAGAGCAATTTTAAAAAGCCTGCAGAGACTTATGGCTTGGAAAACATTCTTTGCAGAGAGTAACAATGAAAGAACCTACAAGGTAAGAGCTGGGAATATTGTTAGCACCTGGTTAGGGCTGGAAAGAAACTTACTCAGAGTAAGTTAGAGCAATTTTAAAAAAGCCTGCAGAGACTTATGGCTTGGAAAACATTCTTTGCAGAGAGTAACAATGAAAGAACCTACAAGGTAAGAGCTGGGAATATTGTTAGCACCTGGTTAGGGCTGGAAAGAAACTTACTCAGAGTAAGTCAGAACAATTTTAAAAAGCCTGCAGAGACTTATGGCTTGGAAAACATTCTTTGCAGAGAGTAACAATGAAAGAACCTACAAGGTAAGAGCTGGGAATATTGTTAGCACCTGGTTAGGGCTGGAAAGAAACTTACTCAGAGTAAGTCAGAGCAATTTTAAAAAGCCTGCAGAGACTTATGGCTTGGAAAACATTCTTTGCAGAGAGTAACAATGAAAGAACCTACAAGGTAAGAGCTGGGAATATTGCTAGCACTTAGTTAGGGCTGCAGGGGGGAGCTTTGAAAAAAGCTACATTCAGAGTATAAGATGCACCCAAATTTTCAGCCTCTTTTAGGGAGGAAAAAGCTGTGTCGTATACTCCAATAAATACAGTACTTAACAACTAGAATTTAAAATTGTGACAATTGGGCCTCTTCGCCATTAAAATGATGAAATTGGGGTGGGGGGCAGGGGTCATTTACAACTATTTACAGCATCCCCTGGGGATCCCATGACTGATGTTTTCAACAGTTTTCAACACTTTTGGAACTGCACTCATTAGGCAGTGGGTATCCAATCTTGGCTGGTTGGGGAATTCTGGGAGTTGGAGTCCACAAGTCTGAAAAGTTGCCAATTTTGGACACTCCCGATGTAAATAATTAGGAACCAGGTGATTTGGGGGTTATAAATAGCACTGCAGTAATAGGTTGCACCAGGTCAATAATAGGTGTAATACTGAATTTTAACTCCTGCCGTCGTTTCTGCCCACTGGTGTGTTCAAACTGAAACAAAAAAAGGTTTTGACAGTAATGAACGCAACGAAAAAGAGATACCGTAGAGATCTTGTGGTGTGTTTTTATTTTAAGCTCCCTTTTCTCAATTTGGGGTCACATTTCTCAGCTGCTACGACTTCAAATGGTGGCGCCTGCGTGCATTACTAGAACAATTGCTGATGCATTTTCATTGAAGCAGCTGAGAATCTCAGATGGAAGCATTTGGGACAGACCCACCCTCTCTGCTCCACCCTGAATCAGCAGTTGTAACGCTAGGGAAAGGACGGTTCTCGCCCATGGCGAGAAAGAAACGAAAAGAAATTAAAGCATCGGGTGAACAGTGCAGTCAGACAGTAGGGAAAGCAAGTAGGATGCTTGGCTGCATAGCTAGAGGTATCACAAGCAGGAAGAGGGAGATTATGATCCTGCTATATAGAGTGCTGGTGAGACCACGTTTGGAATACTGTGTTCAGTTCTGGAGACCTCACCTACAAAAAGACATTGACCAAATTGAACGGGTCCAAAGACGGGCTACAAGAATGGTGGAAGGTCTTAAGCATCAAACTGATCAGGAAAGACTTAATGAACTCAATCTGTAGAGTCTGGAGGACAGAAGGAAAAGGGGGGACATGATCAAAACATTTAAATGTGTGAAAGGGTTAAATAAGGTCCAGGAGGGGGAAGTGTTTTTAATAGGAAAGTGAACACAAGAACGAGGGGACACAATCTGACGTTAGTTGGGGGAAAGATCAAAAGCAACCTGAGAAAATATTATTTTACGGAAAGAGTAGTAGATCCTTGGAACAAACTTCCAGCAGACGTGGTAGATAAATCCACAGTAACTGAATTTAAACATGCCTGGGATAAACATATGTTTCTGGAATTTAACCATTTCAAAAATTCACTTTTTAAATCAATGGTTTATTATAAAGTCCACTCTATCCGTCTCCGCCAACATCACTGGAGAAAGGCAAAGACAGTTTTTGAAAAATATTGCAGTGTAGAAATCCAGTGAAGGTTCTACCAAAACATTGATGGGGATGGGAGTCCCTGGGTTTAGCAAGGGAAACAAAACCTTTGGAGTCATATATTTCTAAGGTGAGAAAAATCAGCATTTGTTTAGATGTCTTTTCTTTGATGATTGTCCTTCAAAAAATAAAAGGTCAGGGTGGCGTTTAATTTTAAAATAAAGAATATAATTGTAGCTCTTTGTCTGCCCTCTGCAAAGAGTAACATTTGATTCTTTAAGAAAAGATTTCTAGCCGGTAAAAACGTAGCACTCCGTCCCCATCAAAGTCTCTCCAGATAGGAGCCGGGCACAAGTCCTTGTTGCCCGTCCAGTTCTACGGTCCACCAGCCGTCTTCGCCAGCTTCAATGATGTTGACGATATCACCTGCTCGGATGTCCAGCTCATCCTCATTCTGGAAAAAAAAGGAATAATGGGGGGGGGGGGGGATCTCTTCAGGTAAGATGCCAAGTTTTAAGATGGAATAAGCGTTCGAGTAGTCCTTGACTCAGGGCCACAATTGAGCTCAAAATTTCCATTGCAGTTCAGTTCTGCCTCACTTTATGACCTTTCTCACCACTGTTGTTAAGTGAATCCCTACAGCTGTTAAACTAGAGTCATGGTTGGTTTAAATATGGCTTCTCCAGTGACGTTGCTTGTCAGAACATCACAAAAGGGGATCAACACGCCGATGTCACTTTTTTAAATGACTGCTTTAAGCATTAAATTAATGGTTGTAAGTTGAAGGCTACCTATAAAAATCGAGCTAATTTGGAATGTTCAGGATAACTTCAAATGATGATGCCTTCAGAGTAACTTAGAAATATTTCTCTCTCTCTCTCTGCGCACAATGAGAATATATCTGCTGAACAAAACTCCACATTGGCGATAGGAAAGGCATCGGGCCACTAAACACTCAGCTCCATTCGGTTGCCCAATGCAAGGGATTATAGGGTCATTAAAGCAGTGATTTTCAACCTTTTTTGAGCCGCGGCACATTTTTTACATTTACAAAACCATGGGGCACATTGAGTGGGAGGGGGCGGGTGTTTGATGTAAAAAATGTTTGGGCAAAAAAATTCTCTCTCTTCCTCCCTTTCGCTCTATTTCTCTCTCCTTTCTCCCTTTCTTTTTTCTCTCCATCCCTTTCTCCCTTCCTTCCTCTTTTTTTGCTCTGTCTCTCTCCCTCCCTCTGTCTTTCTCTCTCCCACCTTCCCTCCCTCTCTTTCTCTCTCTCTCTTGCTCTCTCTCTGTCTCATTCTCTTCTTTCTTGCTTTCTTTCTCTCTTGCTTTCTTTCTCTCTCTTGCTCTCGCTCTCTCATTCTCTTCTTTCTTGCTTTCTTTCTCTGTTGCTTTCTCTCTCTCTTGCTTTTCTCTCTGTCTCTGAGCTTCGCGGCACACCTGACCATGTCTCATGGCACACTGGTTGAAAAACACTGCATTAAAGCAAGAAGATCAGAGTAACAAATGTTCTTTTGTTTAAGGACGCTGCCTAAACAAGGGTTTGATGCTTACCTGAGCTGTGTAGTCATAGAGAGCTCTGTAATCCTGGTCTATGTCAGCGTTAACCTCGGCCACGTGAATTGCTGCATAAACGCCATCCGCCCTTTGCTCAGTTGCTGGGGAGAGAATTTGGAATTAACTCCTGGCAGAGGCAAAAGGTTTTACCAAAGTTGCAGAGTTTTATATCTTTTCCGGTCAGACTTTCAAAAGCCCCGATAATGTGTTTACGAAGGCGCCACCGTTCCTATTTCCAAAATCCGTCTGTTGCCACCCTTACATTCCTAACACAAATGAACTCTTTTCTGTTTGTAAAAATTTCACCAGCTGCTGTTTTGGGGAAAAAAATAGATATTTAAATAAAAAAAGAAAAACACATTTGAAAAGCTACAGGCCTGGTTTCAGGCGAATTGAATTCTGCCTTTTCCCAAAATCAAGTTTACAGTCTCTGTGTTAAAAGGCTTCCGCACTGTTTTCTGAAAATTGGTCAGTTGTTAGGATGTTTTTAGGGAACGTGCTTTTTTTTGCAGCAGGGAGTAGGGGTTTTTTGCACCAAACAGTAGCACAGAATAGGAGATATGACGTGCAGATAACAAACGTTAAAGAGACACCATGGAAAAATATTGAACAGGGATGAAAAGAAAGGAGGAGAGAGGCGGAGGTAATGAGACAAACCTAAGTCTCCTGAAAGCTAAGACGAGGAAATAGGACGAAGCGTATGTAGCTCTTGACTTCACTGTGACTATGGTGGGAGACGAGGAAAAACCGGTATGTTTACTGTGTCTGAAAATGTTGGCAGCAGACAGCCTGAAGCCAAATAAATTAAAGCATCATTTAAATACATTACACCCACACTGAGAAGCTGCTTGAGCTTTTTCAGCGAAAATGTGCTGAATATTGCAAACAATCATCGCGGCGGAGAGTTGGCGGTGCGCAAAATGTTTACACTGGGTTAGTCCAACTCGAAAGCCAAATATTTTTTTGCAGAGGGGGAATTTTCCCACATCAACACATAACAAAAAGATGCTCGGACTTAAGAAATTACTGCGTTTGTCCCTGGTGAAAGCCACCCTACATACCAGGGGCGGGTATTGTGGAAATAATGTTATCCGGAGCATTCCGTGTACTGCCATGCAACAAGTCGGAGAACCTGTGGATCGATAAGAAATATACCATCAGCCTTTCAATAGTGCCGCTTCCTCGCTCTTGTATTTTCAATAGAGAGTGAAACTTTAAATAACAAAATTTGGGAGAAAAAATCAGCTAAGCTGGCAGCCCTAAGCAGATGGTCTGAGTTATTTTCTTTTTTTAATGTGCATTGCAACACACACAAAACAGCATTTTGATGCCACCTTTTTAACTCTTTCCTCATTAATGCTATTGCAACACACATTGTCAGTATTTGGGTCGTTTATTTTTAGTATGAACATAAGAACCTAAGAAGATCCATGCTGAATCGGGCCAAAGGCCATCGAGGCCCACAGTGGCCCACCAATTGTCCATGGGGATCTTGAGCAGAAAGAGAAGGCAAAACTCTCCCTTTCTCTTGACCCACAACAAATGGTAAGGGAACCCTGCCTGCCTCAGCCAACATAGAGGCGGCACATGGACATCCATTTCAATAACCACCTATGATACACTTGGCATCCATGAATCTGTCTAATCCTGGCTTGAAGCTATCCGGGCTGACAGCTGTCACGACCTTCTCAAAGTGAATTCCATCAACCAAGGACCCTTTGGGTGAAGAAATATTTCCCTTGATTTGTCCTCACTTTCTTGCCTAGGAGCTTTAGAGAGGGCCCCCTCGTCCTAGTATTGTGTGATAGAGAAAAGGATTTTTCTCTATCCATCTTTTCTATCCCATGCATGATTTTATACACTTCGATCAAGTCACCCCTTCAACGCCCTCTTTCAAGGCTGAAGAGACCAAGGCCTTGCAACCTGGTTTCCTAAGGGAGGGGCTCCATTTCCTTGATAATTCTTCTTGCTCTTTTTTGCACCTTTTCCAGTTCCATTACATCCTTCTTGAGGTGCCCCTCAGGGCTATTTCAGAGAACAGCAGCCGTAAATAAATAAAAATACTTTTGTACAAGCAGCTGGCCAAACAGTGGACGTCCCCACTTTGCCCTTCTTAATTTAGCTCATGTGCTGGAAATCTTTCTCGGTTCTCATTTAAAATGAAGGGAAACGGCTCCTCTAACGCAGCTTCTGGGAATTGGTGGAAAAGTCAAACAGTAGGGGGGGGGGAAGTGCCGAAATACCACCCCTTAACGGAAAACAGCCACCGTAATAGCGATTTACCTTTTCATCATGCCGCAACTCTGGGTTGTTGAGCTGTTGGAGTTTTTCGCGGGTCCGCTTCTCTCGTAATAATTCTCGTAGCCAATGGCAACTGTTTCAAAAACGAGCAGGATGGGAAAATGTGACTGCGGTGGCCAATCTCTCTGCGCCTGGTGATTTTCGCGAAGACGTCTCGCGACCCAGCTAGGTAACGCCACCCGTCATTTTCCACCCCTAGAAATCTCATGCCAGCCAAGAATGAACAAATCTTGTTGGCTCGATGTCATTGATGGTGAATCCTTTCTTTCCTCAGGTGCCGAAAGCACGTGTGCTGTGCCGTCACACATGCACGAGTGCCCATACCCATAATTCAATGCCTGGCAATGGCAAAAATGGCCTCTTCTCCCAGAGGCCAAGGTCCCGTCGACCAAACAATGTCGGCTGGCGGAGCCTAGGAGAAGAGCCTTCTCTGTGGGGGCCCCGGCCCTCTGGAATCAGCTCCCCCCAGAGATTCACACCGCCCCCACCCTCCTCGGCTTCCGAAAGAGTTTAAAAACTCATCTTTGCCGTCAGGCCTGGGGTTCCATAGATCTTCCCCCCTGACTAATGAATGTTTTTAGTACAATTGTTGAATGGATGGTAATGGAAGTTTTTAAAATAGATTTTTTAAGGATTGTTTTTATGTATCAATGGGATTGATTTTACTATTGTCTCTATATATGTTGTGAGCCGCCCCAAGAGAGGGGTGGCATACAAATCTAATTGAAGGAAGGAAGGAAGGAAGGAAGGAAGGAAGGAAGGAAGGAAGGAAGGAAGGAAGGAAGGAACCAACCAACCAACCTACCTACCTACCTACCTACCTACCTACCTACCTATCTCTGGTGGGCCGGTAGGCCTGTTTTTCACCCTCTTCAAGCTCCAGAGGCTTCTCTGAAGCCCGGGTAGGGTAAAAATGCCCTCCCCCATGCCCCCAGAGACTCTCTGGAAACTGAAAATGCCCTCCCAGAGCCTCTGGGTGAGCCAAAAAATGTGCTGGCTGGCACACACATGCACATTGGAGCTGAGCTAGGGTAACAGCTTGCGTGTTAGCAGATATGGCTCCATGTGCCACCTGTGGCAGCCATGCCATAGGTTCTCCATCACTGCTCTAGGTCAGGGGTAGGCAAAGTTGGCTCTTCTATGACACATGGACTTCAACTCCCAGAATTCCTGAGCTAGCATGATTGGCTGAGGAATTCTGGGAGTTGAAGTCCACAAGTCATAGAAGAGCCAACTTTACCTACCCCTCCTCTAGGTCAGCCTTATTTTCTTTAAAATCTCCCCGTTTAATTGGGGGTAATATTGTTTTCATCTTCTAAAAGATGGGTTTGAGTCTGGGAGCTCTCCCCAAATTCACAGCCAAAATGGTCGTTTCAAATGGGCAAATTGCCATTGTTGCTGCTATCAGTGCACTGTGGGTGCAGGTTCAGTTCTGTGTCCGTGCACATACTATGCGCCCGTGTGCCAGCACCTTTTTGCTTCTGCGCGTGCGCAGGAAGCAAAAATGCGCTGAAATCTCGTAAATAAATAAATGCGTTCTCTTTTCAAGATACAATTAAGAAACACAGCCATTCTGTGCAGAGAGACCTGGTGGTTCTGTTCCGGTCATCTTATTCTGGACGAAGGAATTCATATCGGACTCCACGTTGCAGTTTTCCAGGCTTACCCGAACCTCTTCGTAAAGCTTTGAAAAGAAAAAGAAATAAAGTCAATTTATTTGAAAGGAGCTCTTGCTTACTAAAGCCTCCGGCCACATGAATTCCAGCGACCGGTTTTGTCCCACAGAGTCGGCCTTCTCCAGGTCCCGTCAAGTAGACAATGTCATTTGGCGGGACGTAGGGGAAGAGCCTTCTCTGTGGAGGCCCCGGCCCTCTGGAATCGACTCCCCCCGGAGATCCGTAATGCCCCCACCCTCCTATGTCGTCAGGCTTGGGCCGATTAGATCTTAGCCCCTGGCCAACGAACAATTGTATGATTGCTGCCTGAATGACTGATTTTTAATACAATTAGGGATTTTAGTTAACCATGTAGTTTTAATTTAATTGGATTAATTTTATTGTAATTTACTGTTTTTCATATGTTGTGCGCCACCTCGAGTGTTTGTAAGCCAAATTCTACCTGCCTTGCTGCTTCCTACCTCATCGTCTTTCACACACTGCATGGATAGTTGATTGCAATGAACCCAGAGGGAATTCCGTAGGATGGTGATCCGATCACATTCCTGGAGCTGGAAAGCCTAGTTTAATAACATTTAAAAAGAAAAAAGAAAAGTAAAGATCAATTATGCATCCAAAATGCCACAAAATGTGATAACAGTAAAACAAAGTTGGGTCGATACACCGAGATAAGCCAAAAAAACATAGAACCAAAATTGGCCAGCTTCATACAACAGGCTGAAGTCATAAACTACAATGATGCACCTCTATCACTGTTTGGTTTGGTGCTGCAACCCAACAGGACCGACACAGACTTCAGAGGAGAATCAGAACTGCAGAAAAAGCAATTGCTGCCAACCTGCCTTCCATTGAGGACCTGTATACTGCACGAGTCAAAAAGAGGGCGGGGAAAATATTTACTGACCCCTCACATCCTGGACACAAATTGTTTCAACTCCTACCCTGAAAACGTCGCTACAGAGCCCTGCACACCAAGACAGCTAGACACAAGAACAGTTTTTTTCCAAACGCCATCAGTCTACTAAACAAATAATTCCCTCAACACTGTCAGACTTTCTACTAAATCTGCACTTCTATTCTACTAGTTTTTCTCATCATTCCTTTCACTTATTTCCTCCCAAGTTGACTGTATGACTGTAACTTGTTGCTTGTATCCTAAGATTTTTATTAATATTGCTTCTTTGTTGCTTATTTGACCCCTATGAAAATCATTAAGTGTCGTACCACATGATTCTTGACAAATGTATATTTTATTTTATGTACGCTGAGAGCATCTGCACCAAGACAAATTCCTTGTGTGTCCAATCACACTTGGCCAATAAAATTCTATTCTATTCTATTGACAAATTGAACTGCTATTTATTTACTTATTTATTTATCCATCCATCCATCCTAGTGAAATAGATAAACGTTCTATCAACCACAACTCTCGGAATCACACATTGTGCCAATGTTTTTTCTCCCCAAAAATGTTTTTTTTCTTTCAAAGTGTTTTGTTTTTCATCCAAGAAACTTCTTCAAGGGCTGGTGAACAATCCCATCTTGCTCTGGCTGAATGGATGTGAATGATTTAGTATGAAGGGTTTTTAGAATTGTTTCTACTCTGTTTTATATTGTTGTTCGCCACTTAAAATCTGTAAAGAATTGGGCGGCCTTTTAAATCTCAATAATAAATAAATAAATGCTTGTTATCTTTCAATGGCGCCTCCAAATCTGTCATTTGCATGGTGTCCATCAGGCATCAAGTATTGTTGTATCGTCCCACAATACTTGGGAAACCACAGCCTTAAGGCCAACCTCCATTAAAAATAAAAAATTATATACTTTACTATGATCGCTGATCCCTACCTAGGCAAAGAATTGGGTTGCAAGCTAACTATGGCCGTATAACGAATATAATTTATTCCGTGACCAGGTTCTTAAATAGAAAAGTTTGTAAGAAGAAGCCATTTTTCCCATAGGAATCAATGTAAAAGCAAATAATGTGTGCACGATTGGGGAAACCACAGGGAAAGTGGAGGCCCTGTTTCCTCCCAGGAGATTCCTAGAGAGGCCCCACAGAGGCTTCTCCCTGCCTTTTCAGGTTAGAGTTTCGGAGTTTGTAAATGGAAAATGGTTCTTGAGAAGAGGCAAAAAAAACCCTTGAACACCCGGTTCTTATCTAGAAAAGTTCGTAAGTAGAGGTGTTCTTAGGTAGAGGTACCACTGTACTTTGTTGAACAAACAGGTCACCCCTTGGGTGTTTGAGAGAAACCGTGTTGAGTGCCAACCCTTCAGTGAGAAGAAAGAAGACCTCCAGTAGCACCTCACCGCGATCAAGGTCAAACCTTATCAATTCTCTGTTGATTGAAGGCGACAGCTTCTTACCTCGCAAGTCGTAACGTGTTCCTGTTCCCACGTGAGCCTTGTCTGGTCTAGTATCTCAATGTTCTGTTTATACACCCTTTCTGTGTGGAGAAACAGCAAAGGAGAGCGATCGCAGAAGATAACCGATTAACAAGAGTTGGAAGGGACCTGGCAGGTCATCTAGTCCAACCCCCTGCCCCAGCGGGAGACCCTGCATCTGCCTCTACCTAGGATTGAACTCACAATCTCCTGACCATGAGGCAAGAACCCCACCTGTAGGCCGTAGCAGTTGGGTGCTTGTGTTTTGCATTGATAAAATGAACCCATTCCATGGTTCATTGATTTAAAAAATATATATCCTGAAATAAGAGTTTGTCTGGAGAAGATGCTTCCAAACTGCTGAATTGCAAGTCAGCCTTTATTTTACTTTTGCTTTTAATAAACTGACATAAACTCCTCCTACCCTCAAAATTTCGCTACAGAACACTGCACACCAAGACAACTAGACACAAGAACAGTTTTTTCCCCGAATGCCATCACTCTGCTAAACAAATAATTCCCTTTAACACTTTCAAACTATTTACTAAATCTGCACTACTATGACTACTAGTTTTTTCTCATCATTCCTATCATCCTTTTCCTCTCACTTAGGACTGTAACTTGTTGCTTGTATCCTCAAGATTTTTATTTATTTATTTATTAGATTTGTATGCCGCCCCTCTGCGAAGACTTTAATAAAGACTTTATTAATATTGAGTGTTTCTTCATTGATTATTTGACCCTATGACAATCATTAAGTGTTGTGCCTCATGATTCTTGACAAATGCATCTTTTTCTTTTATGTACACTGAGAGCATCTGCACCAAAGACAAATTCCTTGTGTATCCCATCACACTTGGTCAATAAAGAATTCTATTCTATTCTATTCTATTCTATTCTTGACAAATGTCTCTTTTCTTTTATGTACACTGAGAGCATCTGCACCAAAGACAAATTCCTTGTGTATCCCATCACACTTGGTCAATAAAGAATTCTATTCTATTCTATTCTTGACAAACGTATCTTTTCTTTTATGCACACTGAGAGCATCTGCACCAAAGACAAATTCCTTGTGTGTCCAGTCACACTTGGTCAATAAAGAATTCTATTCTATTCTATTCTATTCTTGACAAATGTCTCTTTTCTTTTATGTACACTGAGAGCATCTGCACCAAAGACAAATTCCTTGTGTGTCCCATCACACTTGGTCAATAAAGAGTTCTGTTCTATTCTATTCTATTCTATTCTTGACAAACGTATCTTTTCTTTTATGTACACTGAGAGCATCTGCACCGAAGACAAATTCCTTGTGTGTCCAATCACATGGTCAGTAAAGAATTATATTCTATTCTAATGAAGGACACAATTGCATTTTGGGTTTATTCAGATATTTAGTTCTTGGGAGTTTTGCAGGTTAGATTAAAGGCCTGGAAGATGCCACCATAGCGATTCACAAAGCTTGTTTCTCTTATGAGTAGCTCTTGTTTTCATAGGTGCTTAAAATGTTACCTGCTTCGTTGGCAGAATCTCTGGACTGTTTTGCTTTGGTCTGGCTCTGAAAAATGAAAAAAAAATAGAACATTGCTATAGGAAGGAAGGAAGGAAGGAGAGGAAGGAGAGGGAGGACGGAAAGGAAGGAAGGGAGGAGAGGGAGGACGGAAAGGAAGGAAGGGAGGAGAGGGAGGAAGGAGAGGGAGGAAGGAAAGGAAGGAAGGAGAGGGAGGAAGGAAAGGAAGGAAGGAGAGGAAGGAAAGGAAGGAGAGGGAGGGAGGAAGAGAAAGGGAAGAAAAAGAATGAATGAAAGAACGAACGTGGAGATACCTTTTCTGTTTGTTTCTGGTTCCCGTTAGCACTTATCCTCTCAAAAGCTTGTTCCGCCTCATCTGCATCTTTACATTTCTGGTCGTAGGCCTTCTTGGACTGCATGCAGAAAAATGTGCACAATTAACGGTCATAGATCAAGGACTGCCCCGTATAAACGTCCTATAAGATTGCGAGTTGCTCTTACCTCCATGGTTTTCTTGAACATGAAGAGCTTGTTCTTCTGTATTCGTTCCATTGTGCTCTCATACTGCAAGAAAGGCGGCATTACCCTATTTTTCATAAGACCCACCTTTTCACCTCCTCCCCTCCAAAAAAGAGGGTGAAAATTTGGGTGCATCTTTTTTAAAAAATAAATAAATTAAAATTGACATAGAACAACAGTACAACTCAGAAAACATTTTAAAAAAACAATGCAAACATATGTTCTATTACTATATCTTCTTTTCTATTATTTCTTAGATATATTTTACTATGAGTATCTCCTCTATAACCTTCATCATGTATTTTACTATGTGTATATAGATATATATCCACTAAAACCCTCATTGTGTATTGGAAAAAATAAATAAATAAATAAAAAAGTAAAGAGAAAGAGATAGGGGGAGGAAAGAGAAAGAAAAGAAATAGAGAAAAGGAGAAGAGAAAGGAAAGGGGGAGAAAAAGAAAGAAAAGAAAACGCACCGTTTTCGTCTTTGTTTACATTTCTGATAGTTCGAAAAGCAGACTGTACATACATCACTTTTGCTTTGTATTGTCAACTGTTTACGCTTTGGGTGCATCTTATATACCGAATGCAGCACCGTGCACCCTTCAGCTTTCGCGCATCGTGTTTCATACCTGTTCCAGGCTGCAGGGACTGCATAGACCATCGCCCCGAAAACGGAGCTTTTGGAGGCTGCAAAGTCAGCCACTCCCAAATGGAGCTTTTGGAGCAGGCCGGGGTTGCAACCTACCTCCGCTATCGGTGCTGATGTGCGCGCAGCTCTGGATGACCAGTGGGCGCGTGAAGAAGATATACAATGCGTAGAAGCAGGTTTGACTTCTGGGCATGCGCAGGAACCAAATCTCACGAGCAGACCCACGGGCGTGCAATATTTCAGCGATATTTTTTGCTTTGTGGAAGCCCAAAGAAATTGCCAAAATCTCATGTGCCCGCACAGCCTCTCACGAGATTTTGCTTTCTGTGCATGCACAGAAGCCAAATATCGCGCTGGCGCACCTGCTCATCATCTGGAGCTGTGTGCACAGTTCCATTTTTGCTACCGGAACGCACCACCACCACCATCCAGGTAGGAGCCGAATACTATTTTGGAGGTTGCAAAGTCAGCCGCTCCTAAATGGAGTTTTCCTCCCAAACACTAGTCATGGATGCTGGTAGACAGAGGCAGAATTATTTCTTCTTCCTATTTTCCTCCCCAAAAATTAATCTGCGTCTTATAATAATAATAATAATAATAATAATAATAATAATAAGAAGAAGAAGAAGAAGAAGAAGAAGAAGAAGAAGAAGAAGAAGAAGAAGAAGAAGAAGAAGCAGCAGCAGCACAGACTGACTACAAGCATAGACATGATGCTGTGGCACAGATGATCCACTGGAACTTGTGCCAGAACTACCATTTCCCAGTGGCAAAGAACTGGTGGGATCATAAGCCCGAAAAAGTGGTCGAAAATGAGTAAGCAAGACTACCGTGGGACTTCTGACTTCAGACTGACCCAATTCTGAAGCATAACACACCAGACATTGTGATCGTGGAGAAAAAGAAAGTATGGATCATCGACATCGCAATCCCAGGAGACAGCAGAATTGAGGAGAAGCAGCTAGAGAAATTAGTGAAATACGAAGATCTAAAAATCGAGCTGCAACGACTCTGGCATAAGCCAGTGAAAGTGGTCCCAGTGGTACTTGGCACGCTGGGCGCAGGGCCAAAGGATCTCAGGGGACATTTGAAAACCATTGGAATTGACAAAATCTCCATCTGTCAATTGCAAAAGGCCGCTTTACTGGGATGGGCAAACATAATTCGCCGCTACATCACGCAGTCCTAGGTGCTTGGGAAGCGCCCGACTGGTGATGAACTACGAAATCCAGCTAGTGATCTCGTTTGCTGTGTTGTACTGACATAATAATAATAATAATAATAATAATAATAATAATAGTAGTAGTAGTAGTAGTAGTAGTAGTAATTTATTAGACTTGTATGCCGCCCCTCTTCAAAGACTCGGAGCGGCTCACTATAAAATACAAAGCACAAATCTAATATTAAAAACAATTATTAAAACCCATTATAAAAACAGTCGTGTTTTTATGCTCCAGCGCGTCTTATACTTCAAAAATATGGTAATTTATTATTTTTCTGCCTTCCACAAGAATTGGAAACCCAGTTCTTTAACTATTGTTCAAAGTCCTTTTATTCCTATTTTCTAGACTGGGGGATATGCCATTTTTTGGGGCACTACTCAAAGAAGATGTTTGGGTTCCTTTACTGAAATAAGGCCGGATAAACGGATACTTTCGGACCCACACGCGATGGTCATCATACATTTGTTTTAATACATAAAATAAACGGCATTGGCTTGTTTCCAGCCTAGGATGATCCAGCTTCTGCCTCACCTTTTTCCGTTGTTCCTTCTGCCTTTCTCGGAATTCTTCCAAGGCCTTTAATTCCTCTTTCAACATGAGAGCCAGCTGGATGTGGGAATTGCCTACGCTTTCCATTTCTGTGGATGAAAGGCAAAGGAAGAAAAACTCTAAAAATTATTAATAATTTTGCAGCCAAATAACCCAAACAGAACTTCCTCATATACTTACGTAGCTTTAGGATTTCAAACGAAGCCTTTAAAGTGCTGAGGAAGAGAAAGAAAGAAAAAAAAACCACCATCAATTTCCTTCCGTCCAAAGACTTTCATCAAATTTGAAGTTCTCTATTACATTTGCAAGAACAGGTATGTGTCAACAGTTCTAGACACGCAGGGCTGAAGAAGACCACATTCCCACCATCCAGAAAAGCAATTCCAGAAAATATTCAACGCCAGATTTCAAATGTCCATCACCACAAGTATAAGGTTGGTCTGTCAGTCTCTATCTATCTATCTATCTATCTATCTATCTATCTATCTATCTATCTATCTATCTATCTATCTATCATCTAATCTATCAATCATCTATATCATTTATTCTATCTAATCTATCATCTAATCTATCTATTGATCTATTTATCATTAATCTAATCTATCTAATCTATCTATTTATTTATTTATTTATTTATTATTTAGATTTGTATGCCGCCCCTCTCCGCGAACTCGGGGCGGCTCACAACAAAAATATAAACAATCGTACAAATCCAAATAGATTCAATAAATTTAAGTATTTAAAATAGTTTTAAAAAGAACCCCACTATATTAACAAGCACACATCTATTTATCAATCTAATATATCTATCATCTAATCTATCAATCATCATTTATTCTATCTAATCTATCATCTAATCTATCGATTGATCTATTTATCATTAATCTAATCTATCATCTAATCTATCTATCTATCTATTGATCTATTTATCTATCTTATCTATCTATTCTATCTATCTATCTATCTATCTATCTATCTATCTATCTATCTATCTAACTTTGGACAACATCAAACTTCTCCATTATGTAGGACAAGCATGCAAATTTTAAAAAATCCAGGAGAAACCTTCAATCTTTCTTCTAATACTCCGAATGAAAGATTAAATATTGATAGGAGAAGAACCTACCAATAGATGTGGGCAGAGTTAAGAGAGAGGTCAGTTTAGAATCCCTACGTAGCCACAAGCAAATGAAGTCCAACCCTCCTCCTTGAATTCCATTCATCCTTATCTAAATCCAAGCAGGTTCTGACCATGAGTTCAGAAGATTCCTGCCTTTAGCAATGAATTGGTTGACGAGTAATTGGAACAGTGGCATTTTCTTTCCTCTTTAGCGTAATTCATTCAGGGCTTGCTGAAGCTGAGAGTTGACTAAAACCTGGGCTGTATGTACTTTTTCTATCCTTATCAACAGACCTTATTTCCATTTGGGGTTTTTCTCCTGATGAAAATAAGTACAAGATAAGTTTCTTGTGTATCTTTAATGCCCCCTTGTGGTGTCTTTTGAACTTTTTGAAAAATTAAATTCAGATTCCAACTAAAAGCATGTAACCACTAGATTCATCCTGCAGGTGTCATATGAGTGATGAACTAAGATTCATTTAACTCTAGATGCAGCATATTATTATCATTAAAGAGAAAATAAGTCCATTGTGGACTTTCGTGGAAGTTTCATGGAAGTTCAATTCAATTCAATTTATTAGATTTGTATGCCGCCCCTCTCCGAAGACTCGGGGCGGCTCACAACAATAATAAAAACAATATTCCAGCGAAAACAAATCTAATATTAAAAAGCACATAAAACCCTATCATATTTTAAAAAGCAAACAACATATACATACCCAAACATAAATATAAAAAAGCCTGGGGGAAAGGTGTCTCAACTCCCCCATGCCTGGCGGTATAGATGGGTCTTGAGTAATTTACGAAAGACAAGGAGTATGGGGGCAGTTCTAATCTCTGGGGGGGGGGTTGATTCCAGAGGGCCGGGGCTGCCACAGAGAAGGCTCTTCCCCTGGGGCCCGCCAAACGACATTGGTCGACGGGACCTGGAGAAGGCCAACTCTGTGGGACCTTATCGGTTGCTGGGATTCGTGCGGTAGCAGGCGGTTCCGGAGGTACTCTGGTCCAATGCTATGCAGGGCTTTAGAGGTCATAACCAACACTTTGAATTGTGTCCGGAAACTGATCGGCAGCCAAGTTATTATTGTATCTCATCACTAATAAATGTTGCATGTCAAATCCGTTATACCATCACGCCATCTTACAATATTTTGCTAGAAGTGACCTGAGCTTAGATCTGCTCTTAATAGCTGAAACTATTAGGGTTGTTTTTTAGCATTTTGCCTTCAGTGTTTAAATTTATTTCCCTTTCACAGCAAATGATTATAGATATTGTATCACAACAGAATAACGTAATGGGAAGGGATATTGGAGGTCTTATAGTCCAACCCTCTGTTCAAGCCGGAAACTCTATGCTATTTCAGACAATCTCTCCTTAAAAAATTCCAGTGATGGAAAATTCACAACTTCTAGTGGCAAGCAGTCCCACTGATTAATTGTTCCCACTTTCTATTTCCAAGTTGCTTCTCTCCTCCCTTTGATTAATTTTTATCCCTTTCTTCTCCATCCTTCAGATGCTTTAGAGCAGTGTTTCCCAACCTTGGCAACTTGAAGATATTTGGACTTCAACTCCCAGAATTCCCCAGCCAGCGAATGCTGGCTGGGGAATTCTGGGAGTTGAAGTCCAGATGTCTTCAGGTTGCCAAGGTTGGGAAGCACTGCTTTATAGAATAGGTTGCAAAAATCGTGTAACAATTTTGTGACTAAAGAACTTTGAAAATCTTTATTTCGATCACAAAGCAGCTTAAAATTTGAAAAACACGTAGGCCCTTGCAGGGGAGGCTAAAAGCCAAATGCATCTCAACACTGAGGTTGTACGGTTGACATCACACCAAATGTCATCCTCTCGGTGTCACACTCATTGGGAACAGATTGTGATGGGCTTTGTGGTGCAAGAAAGGAAGGGACCCCATTAAAATATTGCCCAAGCCTTATATTGCTTCAAGGTTTACGCAATCCCTTCCCTCAAAGAGGAAATGCATAGCTAAAAAATTATTTTGCTTTGCATCATATTTGCTCCGACAAATTTATCTCCTTCCATCATCTCTTATTCTGCAAGCCAATTTCTCAGGACTAGGAAAGAAGCTTTCTAGTTTTTTCCAAATCCATCAGAAAACATGACCTGCAGTATGCTAGCCTTATGTAAAATATAGGAAGTCGGTTTGTGTGCAGTTGGAGCTGCTAAACTCCCCATTTACATTAAACTTGGGACTATTTGTTCCTTGTTGCCGAGAAACCATTAGTAACTTCTCGTTTAATGCCCCAAAGCTAAAGAGGAACTGATATTAGTAGTTTTGTGAATTGAGACTGACTTTAAAAAACATTCAAGAGCACTAGAGCCTCATTTGCTACCTTGGGAAGCAGATTCATTCATTCATTCATTCATTCATTCATTCATTCATTCGTTCATTCGTTTGTTCATTAGTTTATTGGAAACATTGATATAGCCACCCATCTTAAAATAAAACTCTGGGCAGCTTACAGTCCAAAAATAAAATAATAGAACAATAAAAACACAAGAAATAAAAGCACAGGAACCAGAAATATCAAAACAGAAAAATCTGGGGCCACAATCATAGGTCCCTGATGCCAGCCATAACAAACAATCATCCCATTCCAGCATTTTTCTTTTCTTAATTTAAAAATTTTAAAATATTTTATTTTTGAATGCCCAATACAAAAACTGAAATCAAAAACAGATATGAACACACTCAAATAAAATAAAATACATAACAAAAGAAAAGCAGAAGAATTTTAGAATTACAAAAGTAAAATAAAATAACAATTGGAGAGATATTTGCTCTCTGCTTCCTTCCTTATTTTGTTTTATAGATTTACAATATAATAATATTTAAACTTGCAGATTACCATATTTATATTTTCATGCTTAACTATATTTCTTAATAACAAACAGAACATTTCTTCCTATCACTTTTCATTTTAAAATTGTAGCAAAAACTTATCATACAAAGAAAAAAAACAGCTTTAAAGGCATTTTTTAACCTTGGCAGCTTTAAGATATGTGGGCTTCAACTGCCAAATTCAATTACTTCAGGTAGTACTGAATTATGATTATTTTTGCTCTCTCAAGAAACCTTACGATGCTTGATTGTAGCACTACAACACTTTGTTGCTTGCACTGCCTAAGTGAAATGCTACCAAGAATGCAGGCTGGTTCTCTTTTAGTGAAAGAGGAAAAGGTGGGCAAAGAATAAGCTTTCAAGCGATCCTCGGTATCAGTTTATAGAGGAAGAAGAAAACCACCATCTAAGAAAAATGAGTCCTGTTGACCACACAATGTGGGTTGTGCGATGGAAAGGAGAAATTCCTCACCTACTGTTAAAAAAAAACCTCTTAGGAGGTCAAGTGAACACAAGAACAAGGGGACACAATCTGAAGTTAGTTGGGGGAAAGATCAAAAGCAACGTGAGAAAATATTATTTTACTGAAAGAGTAGTAGATCCTTGGAACAAACTTCCAGCAGACGTGGTTGGTAAATCCACAGGAACTGAATTTAAACATGCCTGGGATAAACATATATCTATTGTAAGATAAAATACAGGAAATAGTATAAGGGCAGACTAGATGGACCATGAGGTCTTTTTCTGCCGTCAGTCTTCTATGTTTCTATGTTTCTAAGTATCAGCACTTAACACATTCTGCTTCTACCAATACCTGACTTGCAAAACCCCACATGACCACTAGAGGGTGCTAAAAAGAATACAGAAAACACCCGTGCTTCCACCATCTGGTGGCTAGCTGGAGGTTTGCAGCCCAAATCGGTTTTGATCCTGAACCTCGACTTATAACCATTTGTTTAATGACTGCACAAAGTTAAAACAGGGCTTAGAGAAGTAATGTATGAATAGCCCTCGTTTAAGAATCGTGGCAACAATAGTCGTAAAATCAGACCAGCAGTGGGTTGTTCCCGGTTCGGACTGGTTCTTGGAACTGGTAGGGGCAGCAGGAGGCCCTGTCCAATTGAGACATTTTAGTGCATGCACAGAAGTGTTGCATGAACTGGTAGCAAACTAATTTAGAACCCATTACTAAATCAGGCACATCTCAACTTAACTGCCTTGTTTAGCAATAGAAATTCTGGCCCCAGATGCCTCCGCTAGTCCAGAGCTACTTATAGTATCGAGATGACTGGAAATACGACCCCCAGATGTGGTCATAAGTCAAGGACTACCCATCCTCTTCAAGCTTGCTTTTAAGGAACATCTTTGAGTGCACTATTCTATGTTTAGAATAGAATAACGGAGTTGGAAGGGACCTTGGAGGTCTTCTAGTCCAACCCCCTGCTTAGGCAGGAAACCCTACACTACTTCAGACAGATGGTTATTCAACATCTTAAAAACTTCCAGTGTTGGAGCATTCACAACTTCTGAAGGCAAGTTGTTCCACTAGTTAATTGTTCTGACTGTCAGGAAATTTCTCCTTAGTTCTAAGTTGCTTCTCCCGTTGTTTAATTTCCACCCGTTGCTTCTTGTTTTACCCTCAGGTGCTTTGGAGAATAGCTTGATTCCCTCTTTGTTGTGGCCACCCCTGAGATATTGGAAGGCTGCTATCATGTCTCCCCTGGCCCTTCTTCTCATCAAACTAGACATACTCAATTCCAGTAACCGTTCTTTATATGTTTTAGCCTCCGATCTTCAATTTGACTTCAACTCTCAAATGAAATCCATTGGGGTCGGTTTTAAGACCTCACTCCATCATTTACTGGATCTGAACTGAAATTGGTTTCTTGCATGGATGAATTGTACAATGAATAGGAAACAGATCACCCAACCACTCCGCCCACCCCTTTTGCAGCTATGATTCTATATAAAGCATGTTGGCACAGGAAGTACATACAGTCGATTATTATTATTATGAGTCAGAATTCGTATCACTTCAGCTACATTAAAAACATAAATGCTCTGATGGTATCTGCTAACGCTTTTCTGCCTGGTGGTGAGATTTCTTTCTGTTGAAAGAAGCTTGTGCGTACTTTCTATGGAAGCTAAACTTTGGAAGGATTCATCTACTGAGATCTATTTAGCCGTTCTAATTTGACAGCTGCCCGTCTCAAACACACAATTTTGGAGACTGAAGGGTCATAACAACTAGAAGAACAGCTTCTGTGCTGGGCAGAAGGTTGGATCAGGAGATCTCTAAGGTGCCTTCCAAGGCTACGGTTCTAGCGTCCTCCTGTTGTCATTTCCATATACCACCCATGGTGTCTATAATAAATGGGTCATAGTATCATGAAATGCATTGGGAGGTCTAAATGACCTTTGCGATCACATTACAAGCAACTGTGTTCTCTTCGCCAGCAATGTCAAACTTTTCAACCCCACCGATAAGACAGCTACTCTCCAGAAAGACCTTGACTTTGTGTCTGAATGGTCAAACATCTGGCAACTCCAAATCTCAACCAAAAAATGCTCTGTCCTACCCATTGGCGAAAAGAATCAGAACATCAAATTCAAGCTGAATAAACAGACAACCCTCACTCCATAAAAGACCTTGGAATACTCATATCCAATGACCTAAGTGCCAAAGCCCACTGCAACAACATCGCCAAGAAGGCTTCAAGAGTTGTTAACCTAATCCTAATCCGGTAATCTCACACTACTAACCAGTGCATATAAAACTTTCGCCAGACCAATTCTTAAATACAGCTCAGCTGTCTGGAACCCACACCGCATTTTGGACATAAACACTCTAGAAAATGTCCAGAGATATTTTACTAGAAGAGCCCTCCACTCTTCCACTCACAACAGAATATCCTACGCAACTAGATTTACAATCCTATGTTTAGAAAGCTTAGAACTACGTCACCTTAAACACAACCTAAGCATAGCCCATAAAATCATCTGCTACAACGTCCTTCCTGTCAATGACTACTTCAGTTTCAACCACAACAACACAAGAGCATACAACAGATACAAACTTAAAGCAAACCACTCTAAACCCGACTGCAGGAAATATGACTTTAGTAACCGAGTAGTTGATGCATGGAACTCACTACCAGACTCTGTAGTATCATCACCCACAACTTTACTCTTAGACTCTCCACTGTTGACCTCTCCCGATTCCTAAGAGGTCAGTAAGGGGCGTGCATAAGTGCACCAGCGTGCCTTCCATCCTCTGTCCTAATATTTCTCTTTTACTAGTGTTGTGGTTAGCTCTGGCCCAGCTCCTGCCCCAAGGACTGTGGATGTGGGGGAGACATCCACATGCTGCAGGCCTGTTTTGCCCCCAGTGGAATCTGATGATGAAGGCTCCTCTGACCAAGAAGACATGAGTGACAGGGAGGAGGAGACTGGGGCAGACAGCTCAGAAGGAGATCAATTATCTAGCTCCTCCTTAGATTCAGAACAAGAGTTAACGATACCGCCACGCATGGGGAGAGCGATGCATAGGCAGCAACAACTGAGAGATTATTATCAAAGAAAATGAGGCCACCTGTGGTTGGGTGGGACTGTGGTCATTAGTGAGGCTGCTATAAATAGCAGCCTGTGGGTTTGACCATTGTGGAGGATTATCTGATCGTTGTGTTTTGTGACTGCTTTGCTGCGTTTGACATTTTGTGTGCTGATTTTCCCCCGCTTTGAAACCAAACCAGAGCAAAGTGTGTTTCACTTTGTGAAAGAAGAAGGACTGTGAATTGCCTCACAGCTGCAAGCTAAGTATCACAGAACTGATAAGGGACTTGTACAAATTACCAGTTTGTTTGGAGACGAGGGCTCTTTGCTATACCAAAAGAGGGCTTGGTTTAAGTGAATTTTCATTATAAAGAACGTTGTTTTGAATTTTCAAACGTGTGGGTGTGCCTGAAATTTGTACCTGTGCATTTTCGGGAGGAGTCTGCCAGAGAGCCCGACAGAACAACTAGTATCTTATATGTTTTACTAATGCAGGAATAGACCAATGGCTATTTCTCAACCATGGCAATTTTGAGATAGGTGGATTTCAACTCCCAAAATTCCCCAGGCAGCACGGCCCAAAAACACTCATAGGAGCACACACTTCCACTTAATAACTGCCTCATCAATCACTTAACAATTGTGGTATTCACTGAACAACTCCCGCAAAACGGTCCTATAATCGGGTCCTGTCACATAAGAGCGTCAAATTATGACCATCATGGTTTATTAATGGCAATTTAACCACCAGTAACGGAAAGCCACCCAAAAAATCTTATCAAGAGTTAGATCAGTCATACTAGCTCTTGCCAATCCTGGTTCTTACGTTCTATCAACCCCTGGATACAGGTCCTAGCCATCAATTCATAACTTAAGATTGACGTGGTTGCAAAAAACAGCGATGGGTGCAGGAGGTTATGTGGCTCCTTATTTTTTGCAACCCAGAATCCTATTGGAGGTGGAGATAGCGTGCGGATATACGGGCGCCTTGGATTGCCGATTCGCTCTTCAAACCTGGCAACTTTTAAGACTTGTGGACTTCCGACTCCCAGAATTCCCCAGTCAGCCTGGGAATTCTGGGAGTTGAAGTCCACAAATATGGTCCCCAATGTTTGCCATACTTGCCCACTTGTGCAATAGAGACTGCAAAGCTTCCAAGTCCCAAAGATGTTTTTTTTTCAAGAAGCAAGTGGACTTTACTGGTTTTTTTATTTGAAGACGTTTCGCTTCTCATCCGAGAAGCTAAGGGTTAAATATGTTAAAGGGTTAAATAAGGTCCAGGAGGGAAGTGTTTTTAATAGGAAAGTGAACCCAAGAACAAGGGGGCACAATCTGAGGTTAGTTGGGGGAAAGATCAGAAGCAACGTGAGAAAATATTATTTTACTGAAAGAGTAGTAGATGCTTGGAACAAACTTCCAGCAGACGTGGTTGGTAAATCCACAGGAACTGAATTTAAACATGCCTGGGATAAACATATATCCATCCTAAGATAAAATACAAGAAATAGTATAAGGGCAGACTAGATGGACCACGAGGTCTTTTTCTGCTGTCAATGTTCTATGTCTATGTTTAAGATTGACTTTAATATAAACAAAGAAATAATTGGTTTTTTTTAAGTGACACCGCAATGGACTTACTTGATTTCGCTTTGGCCTCCTGCTTTCCGGGCGATTTGTACCAGCTCCTTGCCATACCGTTCTTCAGCCTGGGCCCTGTTAAATAAAATCCCATCTTTATTTTCTACTCAAATCATGCTGGGCTTCCATCTGTTACCGAACGCCATCCTTCCCGTAGTGCATAATGAACAAGAACATAAGAGTCTTCGGAGAGGGGCGGCATACAAATCTAATAAATTATTATTATTATTATTATAAGAACATAAGAAGAGCCCTGCTGAATCGGGCCAAAGCCCATCAGGTCCAGCATTCTGTGTCCCACAGTGGCCCACCAATTGTCCAGGGGGATCTTGAGCAGAAAGAGAAGGCAAGACCCTCCCTTTCCCTTGACCCCCAACAAATGGTACTCAAGGCAGTCCTGCCTGCCTCAACCAACATAGAGGCGGCACATGGACATCTGTTTCAATAACCACCTATGATACACTTATTTATTTTATTTTATTTTATTTATTTATTCATTTGTCCAATACACAAATACATAGGAAGAAAGATAGACATGTGATAATATAAAAGAGGGTGAAAGTGAACTTAGAGGAGAGGATATATGAAAGGAAGAGAATATATAAGATAGGTGAAAGAAAGGAAAGACAATTGGACAGGGGACGAAAGGCATCCATGACTCTCTCTAATCCTGCCTTGAAGCTCTCCAGGCTGACAGCTGTGACGACCTCTTCTGGAAGGGAATTCCATAAACCAAGGGCCCTCTGGTGAAGAAATATTTCCCTTGATTTGTCCTCACTTTCTTACCTGTGAGCTTTAGGGAGGGCCCCCATGTCCTAGTATTGGGTGATAGAGAAAAGAATTTTTCTCTATCCACCTTTTCTATCCCATGCATGATTTTATACACGTCGATCATGCCACCCCTTCAACGCCGCCTTTCAGGGGTGACTTGATTGAAGTGTATAAAATTATTTTCTCTATCACAACTCTGAGAGTTGACTAGGAAAGATCTCAAAACCGTAGAAGATGGCAAGGGAAGAACTTTGATGGTGGCCTTGTTGACAAGAAGGGTCAACTGGTTTGGAGGCCACAGTGGGATGAACCGAAGCTGCTCTGATGCCTTCTGTTTGATGAGGATCTACATTATGTGCTCGTGGGAGCTCCATACTCCATGTTGCTGCCTTTCCCATCCTCTCTATCCCAAGAGGAAGGTTTGCAGGAAATACAGCTCCACAGTTGTGTTTTGGTAGATGCTAGGTAGATTCCCTTCCTCCTCTTCCTCCTCCTCCTCCTTTTTCCTCTCCACAGCATTTTCAGCCCACTAAACTCCAAGATGAAGGCAGCTTTTCCATCGGGCCTCAGAAATCTTTACTCACGACTTCTAAAATAGCTCTGATGAGGGGCAAATCCCGGGTCGCTTTAGACTCTGAGGTGATTCACTTGTTTTCCACCCACCCCAAATACGTGATAGTTTAGACATTAGACTTCTCCAAATTGGAGATGCCTGATGAACCTCCGCGCCTTAAGCAGGTATAACAGATTAACAGAGTAGGAAGGGACCTTGTAGGTCAGGGGTCCCCAAACTTGGCCACTTGAAGACTTGTGGACTTCAACTCCCAGAATTCTCCAGCCACCTATGGGAGTTGAAGTCCACAAGTCTTCAAGTGGCCATGTTTGAGGACCTCTGTTGTAGGTCATTTAGTCCAAGCCCCCATCCAAGTAGGAGATCCCACACCAGTGGTTCCCAACCTTTTTTTGGCCACGCCCCCCCCTAAACATCCTGAGGCCTCCCCGCCTCCCCATGACATATAATTCTTATTATTCAAAAAGTGCACTACTCACACGGAGGAAGCCTAAAAGACCATTAACTAGGTTTAATCAAGGTTCCAATTGCCCCCATTAAAAATGAAATCCCCCCTGTGGGGCGTGGGCCCTCCACATTGGGAACCAGGGCCCGACACAATTTCTGGCAAATAGCAGCCCAGTCTCTCCTTGAAATCCTCCAATGATGAAGCTCCCACAACTTCTGAAGGCAACTTCTGGGTTGATCCTTCTCCCTGTCAGAAAATTCCTCCTTATTTCCTGGTTGAATCTCTCCTTGGTCGGTTTCCATCCATTATTCCTTCCCTGTCCTTCTGGGGCTTTGGAAAATAGCAGGACCCCTACCTCCTCTCTGCGGAAGCCCCACAAATATTGGTGGAGCCCTGCTACCACGTCTCCCCTGGCCCTTCTCTTATTTAGAAAGCCCTCGACTTACAACCATGATTGGGGGGGCAGAATTTCTAGCTGGGTGATTAACGGTGCTTTGCTTAACAAGGATGGCCCCCCAAAAGTCAAAAACCATGCAGGACTCGCTTAAAACAAACCCAGGGAGAATATCATATGCTGCAATGGCCTACTGGTCAATGACTACTTCAGCTTCAACCACAACAACACAAGAGCACGCAACAGATTCAAACTTAATACGAACCACTCCAAACTTGACTGTAAAAAATATGATTTCAACAATCGAGTTATCGAAGCGTGGAACTCATTACCGGACTCAATTGTGTCAACCCCTAACCCCCAACATTTCTCCCTTAGACTCTCCACGATTGACCTCTCCAGATTCCTTAGAGGCCAGTAAGGGGCGTACATAAATGCACTGGTGTGCCTTTCGTCCCCTGTCCAATTGTCTTTCCTTTCTTTCAACTATCCTATATATTCTCTTCCTTTCATATATCCTCTCCTCTAAGTCCACTTTCACCCTCTTTTATATTATCACATGTCTATCTTTCTTCCTTTGTATTTATGTATTGGACAAATGAATAAATAAATAAATATTAGGTCCCACAGAGTTGGCCTTCTCCGGGTCCCGTCGACTAAACAATGTCATTTGGCGGGACCCAGGAGAAGAGCCTTCTCTGTGGCGGCCCCGACCCTCTGGGACCAGCTCCCCCCGGAGATTAGAACTGCCCCCACCCTCCTTGTCTTTCGTAAAGTTCTTAAGACCCATCTCTGCCGTCAGGCATGGGGGAATTGACACATCTCCCCCGGGCCTATACAGTTTATACATGGAATGTTTGTGTGTGTGTTTGCTTTTAATAATTGGGTTTTTAGTGTTTTTTAAATTATTAGATTTGTTTTTTACATTGTTCTTGTTATTGTTGTGAGCCGCCCCGAGTCTACGGAGAGGGGCGGCATACAAATCTAATAAATAAATAAATAAAATAAAATAAAATAAAATAAAATAAACCAATTGGGGAATCTGACTGAGATCCATCGGACCCCTTCATGCGACTCCGGTTCCTCTCGTTCCCCACCCTCCTTCCCACGCTTCTTATTTACCTTTGCTTGATCAAATCTTCCACGTCTTTGCACATTTTCCTCCCATCCAGCAAACGTTGCAGGAGCGCTTCGTATCCGGAGTGGAGAGTGAATTCTTTGCACTAGAAAGAAATTAAAAAGAACAACAGAATGTCCGTCACCGTCTCACCGTTTCTACAACGTTCTCTTTCCCGCGCTTCCAGAATGTGTTTGAAATGAGCAGAACCATCCCTCGAAGACCCTCTTAGTCACTGCTGACCCCTCGGATCAATGCCAAGGGTCAGAAGACCCCGCCTGTTGTCCTCCTGTTTTCTTCCAAACCAAGATTATCCAAGCACGATTTCCCCAACTACCCAAGTTTCCATCTCCGGATCTCTTCTCAACGTATCGACCAGCGCAAGCCAGTAATTCAATTCCAAGTTTGATTAAAGCTCAGGAGCCAAGATCCAGATAATTCCATTAATGTATCCTACTTCGGTCCATGGTGGCTCTGGAGTAGCAGTTCAATTCAATTCAATTTATTAGATTTGTATGCCGCCCCTCTCTCAACCTTGGCACCTTTATGATGGCTGGATGACAACCCCCAGAATTCCCCGTCCAAATATTTTCTAGCCACCATTTCAAGAGAAACTCTGAAAATCAAGGTCAGTCTGATTTTGCGAAGAACAAAAAAAAAAGACAACAACCCCCCCCCCCCCCCCCAAAATAACCTACAGGCGCGCTTGCCATCCGTACGTTAGCCTGCGGGAAAATCTGGAGCCTTCAACACCCCAAGGGTTGCGTGAGAATGCTGCCTACATACACACCAGCCAGGCTGGGGAACTATCCGTTCAGATGTGGGTCAAACAAATGTGACTTCTTCGCCCAAATGTCTTCAAGGCTGCTTTGGGCTTTTTGAGTCACCAGCGTCAAGTCAAGGGTTGAACGACAGCCTTTTTCCAGGGGAAGAGTCATCCTCACCTTTGGGAATTCAGGGACGTGCAAATCTACTTTCTTCTAAGTCGTGCACGTCATTCACCGAGACCAGGGTTAGGCAAAGTTGGCTCTTCTGTGACATGTGGACTTCAACTCCCAGAATTCCTGAGCTGGCATGATTGGCTCAGGAATTTTGGGAGTTGAAGTCCACAAGTTATAGAAGAGCCAACTTTGCCTACCCCTAACCTAGAGCAGGGCTTCTCAAATAATGGGGCGGTGATTTCAAATACTGTATAAACCAGGTTGCAACGCCTTGGTC